>NW_006767433.1:2201926-2364178 GCF_000264995.1 Punctularia strigosozonata HHB-11173 SS5
ACCAGGTTCGCCCGGCGGGAACAGGTCTGCGTGCTGCATGTTCGCCTCGAGCGTCTTCCGGATTGCTAGAAACCAGTCCGCGTCCTTGGCGCTGCCCATGCCGGCGCGGAATCTGAGCGCACGCTTCGTGACGCGCTTGTAGCCCTTGCCCTTGCTCTCCTTCACCTCCGGCGCGAGACTCCCCGCTTCTTTCTCCCTGCCCTTTCCCTTCGTGTCCCTCTGCCCGACGTTGTTTGTTTGCTCGTCCCCTTTTCCTCGACCCTTCTTGGAGGACGAAGCACGACTCTGCCCATCGCACAACCACATCGCCGCGTTCCGGATGTCGCAGATCGAGCCCAGCGACAGCCTCGATACCACGTCGAGTACACGAAGGACGTGACCATGTCCGCAGCGAGCACCGTGAGCGCCTCGTCCGTCAAGCACGGCGGCGCGAAGCAGTAGACCGACACCCTTCTCCCGACCGGGAGGCCGCTCGAGCGGACTGTGAGGCAAGTCTTCGGGTCTGCCCAGGACTAACGCGGGCGTATTCCGTTAACGATCATTCGATCGCGGAAGGCGGAAGTTGTGAAAAACTTACGAGACTGAGAAGCGCAGCGACGCCGGCGCCGAGACTGTGCCCGCACAGCACGAGCTCGTACCCCTTGTTCTTCCGCAACGCATCGTGTACGGCGACGTGTACCGGTTTGCCATGTCTGCCCATCGCACGCATCATGCGCAGCATCGCGCCGTGCACTTTGAGTTCGTGCAGAACGGAAGGGGTGGGTAGCGTGGCAGAACGCGCTTTTCTGGGGCGTGGTTTGGGCGCAGAGGCATCGGTTGGGACGGGGATCGTTTGCGTCCGTTGCGGCCGAGAAGGCAAGGCCAAGAACCCCGGCATCTCGCCTGACGCGTCATCTTGATCTGTACGGGATGAGTTGTGCTTGGTGTCGTGGCAAGACGAGTCAGCGTATGTTACAGTGGGTTGATGTTACAGAGAGCGCGCAGAACAGCTGACGACAGCTGGGACGGATTGATCGTATCAAGAAAGGCATTAGGCTGGCTCGTCAGCGAAGGAGGTTGAGTTAGCTCAGTGCTGCCTCCAACCAACATGGTCACATGTCTAGTACGACTCAGAGAAACTGTGAAGTGGAGTGCCAAGACGCTACGTATGAGCCAGGATATGTAGAATCGGTGGCATAGATTGGTAGACGATATCACAGAATATGGTGTCCGCGCCTGTGAGCATGTTCCCATGAATCCGATCCGCAAATTGCACCTCGGCAACGGAAGTCGCGCACATCCTCTGGTGACCACCCTCATCCGTCCGCTTACAAGCTTCCGACGTCGCATTCCCGCACATCCCAGGTGAAAATTGGTCGTTTTCACTGGGAGTGACTGCTGGACATCGGAACGTCACTACTTGGACGCGAGCTATGTTCCTCACACGAATGATCCCAGATGAATAACAGTGATTGCAAAATTATGCTAATTGAGCAACCCCGCTCTGATAATTTCTAGCTCTTCCACCACATTCATCAAAGCATTGACTTCCCACCTGCCGTACACAAATCCAATGTATAGCATGGTCGTCCCCAGCCAACTGATCGCAACCGTTGCAAGAATGAAGATCGGATTCACCCATGGAACCGGCAGCCAGGCCGTGCCTGTGAAATCATCAGTTGACCACCCCAATGTCATAGACGACGCTGAACCACATACCGATGGCGATACATATGAGTAGACCAATACAACAGACAAACGTGACGAGGTAGAGGCGATGCGTAGAGAGTGAATGCCGATACGCGGTGGTAAGAGCGTGAATCGTCGCATCGATAGACTCAACCGACAAGATAGGCGTTTTGGAATTACTCGGTTGTCCGCGCCAGACATCCTCGCTGTCCAAGCTACCGGTATCTTCGGAAAAAGTCCAGCTCTGTGCCGTTGTGGTATTAGCCGTCCTCGACTTCGAGATAGATGTAGGTACGATCTCAAAGATGGCTTCAAGAGCGAAGTGATCTGAGTATGAATGCGAACGTCCAGGCACCAGTCCGGTCAACAATACCTGAGCGGACGCGCATCGAAGTGTGGCCCGATCAAGTATTGATGCAGCCGGCAGGGTCCCTCCTTGCTGGGCTTCAGAAGGTAATGCTACGTGCGTGCCCGGATGCTGGAGGGGTCCGCGGTAGAAGATGTAGTCTAGGCGTTTACCCCGGTGCTGACGAACATATTCGCTTTTCGGAGCTGGATCAGCATACGTGTTTAGGGGGGAATCAGCGGTGATTCCGTGGTGCAGGACTGCATGTTCTGCTCCATTGTCCGAGTAACCTGTGCCCAGTCAGATCTCCATGGTGCCCTTGAGGATTTGAACATTTACCACTGTCTCCCGGATGCGTCACCAACCATGCGTCGTGCGTCCCGGTGTGTTCCATGATGATTTTCACTGGGAGCGACTGCGGCGTACTATTAAAATCGCCCATGGCAATGACATTCCGGCCAAGCTGGGCAGCTTGTCTTATTAGCTTGGCGATCTCGTATGCATTTATCAGACGATGTGCCCGAAGATGCTCAGGGCCCAATTCCCCGCCTTTAGCAAAAAGCTGGCATAAATCCTGTCAGATGGCGTATAGGCGAGCATTTTGAAGAGGGTCTCACATGTGTATTGAATATCTGCAACTGCCCTAGCGCGGGATGTTCGACGAGTACGCTGACAGCAGCCTTCCCAACAAACCAGTCTCCTCCGGCTACGTCGATAGGCGAGCCGTTGAGTGAATATGGATGGACAGATGTTGCTAGAATTGGCCAGCGGGAGAACAATGCCAGGCCCGACCCTAGTGCCCCACTTTCGTGGGTATCCGCATCAAAACCTGATAGCCAGCAGACGTATGATCGATGCATACCTATAAAAGTACTTTGCATGCTGTAGATTCTTCGCGAGGGCGGTACGGACGTGGGCGTAATCAGCAGAGACCCATAGCTCCTGCAGAGCGATCACGTCGTAGTCAGATTCGCTGAGCACACGAGCTATCGCTGCTATGCGCTCTTTGCGGTCTTTTGCAACGAACTTGAGACCCCTGTGAGGGTGTCATCCGTGCACTGCAGCGATAATGCTGCGAACGTACCAGCAGTTGAGCGTACAGACGCGGAGGGTCGATGACATATTGGCAAGGTGGCTGTACCGTTACGCCGACGATCATGGTTCTGGCAGCCACGACTCACGATCCTCGTGTATAGTCATCTTCCTCCTCAAAGATGCTCACTAAAGACGAGTGCGTACGACCTAAGACTTCCTCCAGATGTATTCTAAAGTGACCGCAGCATCGAAATTGCTACGCGAGCCGCGGATTCGTTCACGCACCTATACTATACTACATACGATTCAAAGACAAGAGTAGCCGACCTACCCAACTTCTACCGCCCGTCGTCGACGGTCAGCTGGAATGGAAAGCCTTTTCAAGGCGCTGACGAAATGAGGAAACTCATCGAAAGCATGCCGAGCACGAGACATGAAGTACAATCCTTTGACTGCCATCCCATTCCTGGTGAGCTCCGAAGTCTCGCAACAAGTTGCTCTAATATGACCTGTTGATGTGCCGTAGGAAGTCAACCACCCTCGCTTCTCGTAACGGTGTCTGGGACCGTCGTACACGGTCGAGGTCCTTCCGGCAACCCTGCCACCACACCGAGCAAGTCCATCGACGGCCAAGCGAGGGTTTTCTCTCAGACGTTCATGCTCACCCCGGACCCCAATGCCCCCCCAACAAAAGCGGGAGAGGTTGCCAAGTACTACGTCCAAGCGGACGCTATGCGTTTCGTCGGTTAGGACTGTCTACAAGATGGAACATGAAAGACCGGTCCGCTAATGGCTGCTTCGGCAAGGTATATCCTCATGCGATCGCGACGTCAGAAAGCTTGCAGACCTGATGAATGCCTTTAGCACAACGTGAATAGCGCAATACTCGAGCAAAGCACATACACCCCACCATTAACACTGCCGCATTGCCTCGACGACGTCGCAACATGGAACGCAGCTTGGTGGGGCATGCCACCTTCATCGTCGACATTGACCAGAACGACGCGAAAACACGTATGAGGATGAGCGGGCGCATTATCAATATACAATGTAAACTACCATAGGTTATGCGATTATCCAAATGTTTGACTCGAACGAGCGCTCCTCTTGACTTTCGACAACCGCCATTCGTCCGGCTTTTCGTATTTGTTGTACAACGGCTGAATCTTTTCTTGTTTCTTCCGTTTGGTCAGTTTTGCTGCGTCCGCAACCTTGAAGAACTGCGGTGCAGCTTCCACAAGCCATTTCGCCTCCACCGCGCACACGTTGTGACAGTACTCCCTCGTAGTCAATACTAGCTCATGGTAAACCAACCACTCAGGGGCGCGGTTGAATAAAGCAGATGACGGATGAATGTAAACGGGTGTGCCTTCGACGAGGGTCTTGTAGCCTTCTTGTGGATCTTTCTTCGCAGCGTTACGGAAGAACCCTGAGCAAATGGCGCGGCGAACAAGGTTGAAATCTCTGCCTGCGCTCAGGATGTCATGCTTGTACCGGTCCATAATGCCTAGGAGCTGCTTCCTCACGTCTTGCGCCCGCCGCATGCTTCGCGCCTGAATGAAGTTCTCGTAACACCACGGGTTCGAGAAGTTTGATGCCTTCCACCCGTTATAAACGGCGAGCAGAGTTAAATGGTCGCCTTCAGGTTGATGGAATTTGGCCTTCTTGGAGTCTGCTTGGCCCTGCTTTTCCTTTGGGCGGTAAAACACCGACTGCACAGAAAGCATGGCGACGATACTGAGGATCTCCTCCGAACATCCTAGTTCAACGGAGGCGATCAGCATCTTCGACTCCTTTGGCTCCATGGGGAAATCTGCCATCTTCCGCCCGAGAGGTGTAAGCAGACCTTCATCATCAAGGGCTGATAACGAATATAGCGATTGCAGTGCTTCCAGCATGGTCTGGGCTGGAGGCGGGTCCATGAAATCAAACGACAAAAGATCGTTGATGCCCATAGCCTTGAGCATGAGGATTGTATGTGCCAGATTGGTTCGCTGTATGTCTGGGATGGAATTCGGTAACATCTCGTTCCGGAAAGCGGCTTCTGTATACAAGCGGTAACACTTTCCCGGACCGGTGCGACCAGCACGTCCCGCTCGCTGTCGAGCTTGCGCCTGAGAGATTGGCATGACCACGAGCGAATCCATACCCAAGCGCGGGTCGTACGCGTTCTGCTTGGAGAACCCAGGATCGATAACGTAGTAGATGCCCGGGATCGTTAAGCTCGTTTCGGCAACGTTAGTTGCAATGACGACTTTACGCGCTCCTTCTGGTGTTGGCTCGAAAACCCGGGATTGAACCTCAGAGGGGAGGGCAGAGTAAATGGGAAGGATGATGAGCTCCGGAACCTTGGGACCCAGAGCCTTCATGCGTTCATACAGAATCTCGCACGCAGTATCAATTTCTTCTTGACCTGTGAGGAACAGGAGAATGTCGCCCTTCGGCTCGGACAGATGAATCTGCATAACCGTGATGAGAGAGGCGTCCAAATAATCAGATTCCGGCTCCTTGGTGTAGAGAATCTCGACAGGATATGTTCGACCGGGAATCGTGAAGATTGGGCATCCGAAGAAGTATTTTGAGAACTTCTCAGCGTCCAAAGTAGCAGATGTCACGATCAACTTGAGATCCGGGCGGCGTTTGATGGCCTCTGGGAGAGGGGTCAGCACATAGTATTCGACATGAAGGAGCGCAAACTCACTCTTCAATAAACCAAAGAGGACATCGGTGGCAATCGTCCGTTCGTGAGCCTCATCCAACATGATGACGCTGTACGCGCTAACATTGGGATCGATGAGGCACTCTCGTTGCAGCATACCATCCGTCATGTACTTGATCTTCGTCTCCGGACTAGTGCAGTCTTCGAAACGGATCGTATAGCCGACCTCCTGGCCCAACCGACAGCCGACCTCCTCGGCGACACGCTTTGCGACAGACATGGCGGCGACGCGACGAGGCTGAGTGCACCCAATCCTCCCGTGATCTGCGAAGCCTTCTTCGGCAAGGTATTGAACCATTTGAGTGGTCTTCCCTGAGCCAGTGTCACCGACCACGATGAGGACTTGATGCTACCGCGTGCGTCAGTAGAAATTGTACGGGTAGAAGAGGGATAGACATACCGCCCTGATGGCTTCAATGAGCTGGTCTCGTAATTTATAAATTGGCAGGCTCTTGCGCTGATCTTGGATGCTGAGGCTTGTTATTTCACCGAATGTGGTCGCTTTGTTGAAGGTCGCTTGCTTCCATGACGCCTCTGTACCCGCCTTTTGGCCTCGTAGATTGCCGCGCAGGTCTTGGGCGAAGACGCGGTCTGACTCCTTCGACATAGGGTCCAACCATGGTGCGCTGAAGTCGTGGGCTTGCGAGTCCGCTTGTTCGTTCACTTCTTGCTGTCGCAGCTCACGCCGTTCCTTTGCAAGCGATGCGCCAGCAAGAGCAGCTCTATTCAAAGAGCCGTCAGGCGCCTTCACAATCTTCACCGGACTGAGATCCAGTGTCCGCTTCGTTTGCCCAGCCAGAAATGCCGGCTCCTCCTCCCTGACTTCAACGTCAATGTCCTCCTCGACCTCTGCGCGGGCCATGGTGTTAGAGAAGTCCTCGTCCAGCTCCGGGTACTCTGATGGATCGATGGCCCCGGATGAGATAAGCTGTTTGATCTCCCAGCGCTCGGGGGAGGTAAGACGCTTCGCTGACCGCACAGGTTCGTTTATTCCGCTGGATGCCCTCCCTCCCACAGGAATGGCATTAGCTCCCGATGAGGCGAGGCGACTGTGCTGCCGCTCCTCCTCAAGTAACTCTGCCTCGGATTTGATTCGTAGGTGGGGGGTGAGATCCCTGCCCGTGACTTGATCAACGTCCTTCATGGATAAACCAACACGGCTTCCCGCGACGCTCATCACTTTGACCTTGACTGGTTGGTTTCTGCTGAGCAAATCTGACGCTGAATTCGCGCGCGCGCCTGTTTGTATGTTGGAGACATGAACGAGGCCTACCGAGACGTCAGACAACTCTGCGAAGATAAAACAGAAGTAACTCACCCTCTACGCGTCCAACAACACCTTCCAGTTGGACAAAGGCACCAAACTCCTTCAACCCCTGCACTCGGCCATCGTAGATCTTATAAAGCACCGGGCGCTCGTCGAGTTGTTGTCGATTGCGCTGGGAATGCCGACCTCGACCTCCATCATCATACGGGTGGCCACGTGGAGGGCTTGGACTACGCCTACGAGGAGGAGATGTCGGATGCTCCCTTCGTTGCCTCTTCGGCGACCTCTCTTCGTCTGACTCCCTTGCCCTAACCTTCTTGGCACCGCCTTCGAAGGCAGCCATCATATCATCAACCTCTTGCATCAACGCATCCTTGGTAACAGACGGCTGCCACTCCTGATCAGGTTTGGAAAGCCCGGGGAACATGCGCTTTTTCTTGTCCAGCTCGTCGAGTTCGGTCACGCCATTGACATCGGCCTCTTTCGATTTCCCCTTCCCCTTCTTTGATTTCGACTTCTTCTTGTGCCTCGGGTGCATGCTGAGAATGAGACGGTCAATGTTTTCTACGAAGGAGTCAGGGAAGTCGGCGCCGGCTTCCTGCAGTTTCTGCTTGAACTCCGGCAGGGTCTTGGAGGTGTCATGGAGCGCAATGACGAATTCGGCGAGCGTTTTGTCATTGTAGCCAGTGTGATTGTTGATTTCTTGTGTGATCTTGTTAACGAGCGACAGGAACTCGAGGTTGTAGAGGTCAGCGTCGGCCATGGGCAACCAGAGAGAGCAGGTGGCTTACTAAGCAACACCGGGTCCGCGAACTTCGCTCTGATCCACGATGACTACCGAGAGTCACTCTACAAACCGCTTGTTTGTCGTGTTCCTACCATGCCCCCCAAGCGCGGCATTGTTAAGTCTGGCAACTCTGGGAATAGTTCCAAGTCGTCAAAGCCGGCGCCGAAGACGGAGACCACCGTTGATCCGGATAAGAAGTCGCTCTTCCCTCCTGGCTCCAAATACCCGTTAGCATTGCTGCAGGAACGATGCCAAAAACAGGGCTGGGATAAGCCCTCGGTCAATACCGTAAGTGTACCTATTGTGGTGCGGTACATGTGGATCTGACAAGCAGTCCCAGCGGCAGCAGGGTGACAAATTCTCGTTTTCCGTTACCCTGAGGAGATGGAATAACAAAAAATCTGAAACGGAGTCAGTCCATTTGGAACCGCATCCCCCGTACTTCCGCCCCTCTGCTATTGAAGCTCGTCACTGGGGTGCGACGTATGCTCTTTATCGCGTTCGTGGTTTCATGTTGCTACTGGACCATATCGATCTTGTCCTAAATAGACCTCTCTCAGTTCTGCAACGGCATTCAGCTCAATCGTGTTCTTCCCCCGGGACCCCGAGAGTACTGGAATGAGCTGGCGACCGAGCACAGAAATTGTCCTGAACACCAGAAATGGATGTACTATGCTGACCCTTTTGAGGCTCGGAAGGAAGTTGATGAGCGTCAGGCTAAAGCTACGCAGAAGCGCGGGGACAGCGTTGCGGATAAAACAGAGATAAAGCCTCGAGAGGCTGCCTCTCCCGAATTCGCGCAGGCTCCAGAAGTTCGCATGGCAGGAGCTTTGCGTGATCTCGTCGAAGACGCGGTTAAGCAGGTAGGTACTCCAGCACCTGACCTAAACCCTGATGCCGATGAATCTCAGGGAATAGCTTCATTTCCAGAAGCAAGCATCGAAGATCCTCTTGTTATATCTGAGCAAGGAAAGGCGGATGTCTTAAAGCAGCTTCAGACCCTGGGATTCACCGCACCGCAAGCTAGGAAGGCAACGCAGGCGCTGTCTCAGCCCTCATCATTGACTTCGACATTGCTCTCGTCATGGCCTCCCTTGCAGGCATGCATTGAATATATCATCCTGCATGTTCCGGAGTGCGACTTGCCGGAGCGCTTTTTGCCTTCCCGGAACTCCTCGGATCCATTCGTATCATCCACTCATGGTGCAACTGATAATCTGAAGACTCGTTGGATGCAAGAGAAGGCCGTCAAGATAGCCGGTTTTCCCGTACAAGCCGTCGAAAAGGTTATCGAAGACGGAAGTTCGTCGTTCACTTGGAGTACCCTTTTACAGACGTTGAATGCGCGACTCGTGGGAGAAGATGTAGCAGTTCAAGTGGACGATGCCGAAGGTGACGAGGATGCAATTGTCGACGAGATTTCCATGGAGGGCACGGGCGCATTCTTCTCTGATGGCGAGCTCGTTGTTCCTTTGTATTCCACTCCAGGGGGGCAACTGCACTTGCTTGTGGAAAGCCATTCCCCCGCTTTATATTGCTCCAACCCGCCTCCCATGTACATCGCGTCCCCGTCGGTGCCAGCCTACCTCCGGCTGCATCTTCTAGCGCGACTGATTCATGCATGCCGGACGGGCGAAGTGGCCGAAAATGGCGTGGGTTTCCTTATTACCTCCATCGGATTCCTCGACCAAGAATGGACTATACTGGAAGACAAGGGACCGCCCGAGATCACTACTGTCTTGAAGCACCTCTTGCCACAGCTTGAGAAATCTGCGGAAGGCGAGCTTGCATCACGCCAGGACGTCGCACGGAACAAGTCACGGAAGCAAAGGCGAACACCAACTCGGGATCCCCGTACCGACGCCGAGATCCTCCAGGAATTTCAAAATTTGTGCCACAGTAACAAATACTCGGCTATGTTTGCGATTCGAGAGAAATTACCAGCATTCACTGTCAAGGATCGGTTCATCGACATGTTAGAGACCAATCGTGTTGTCGTCGTTGTCGGAGAAACTGGTGGGATACGCATTCACTCGTGGTAATCAATAATGCTGAAGTGGACCACCTAGGATGCGGCAAAACTACGCAGCGTCAGCACGCTTCTTCCGCAATCCTCCGTGGCATCATCGTGACTGACGATTCGCAGTTCCCCAATTTATCCTTGACCACCTGATCCTTTCAAAGCAAGGAGCGAGCGCCTCCATTGTGGTCACACAACCCCGCCGCCTGTCTGCCATCGGTGTTGCTGCTCGCGTCTCTGCTGAGCGTATCGAAGACGGCAGTGTTGGATATGCTATTCGAGGCGAAAACAAGCAAAGCAAATACACGAAACTCCTGTTTTGTACCACCGGTGTCGTCCTGCGACGTCTTGCGGCCGGCGATAGTCTCGACGATGTCACGCACGTAGTCATCGACGAGGTGAGGGTTCTTGTAGCCAATGAATGCTGCAGGGCGCTCACAAGCGATTTAGGTCCACGAGCGCTCTGTTGATAGTGATTTCTTGCTGTTGGAATTGAAGGGGCTGTTGCAACGGCACAATAAGCTCAAGATAATACTGATGTCCGCTACAGTGAATCATGAACGATTCATAGAGTATTTCGGCGGTGCTCCTTTGCTGATGATACCGGGCTTTACCCACCCAGTTACTGACATGTAAGGATTTCAGATTTTTTATTAGTTGACGCGCATTGACCTGCGCTAGGTATCTGGAAGACTTCATCGGCCGCCTCGATTATCGACTTCCTGCGAATCTCCAAGGTCGGAATGCACGCAGCAAAGAGCAAATCAAGCTACTAAAGGAAGAGTACGAGGATGATACCCTGGATGCCAACGTCCTACAGTACGTTGCTCGGTCTGAAAGGATCGATTTCCAGGTGCGAACCAATCTCATATACGGCCCTATTCCCCTCGCGCTTACGTTGTACTCAGCTTGTCGCAGCGATAACTAAATACATCGTCACAACTGCTCCCGTGAAGGGTGGCGTGCTTATATTCCTACCCGGTGTACAAGAAATCCGGCAATGTATCCAGGTCCTACGCAGCATATTGGCCGGAACCGACGCGGATTTCTTCCCTCTTCATGCCAATCTCTCGAGTGCCGAACAACGCGCGGTTTTTGGAAAGACGGGGAAATGGAAGATAATAGCAGCCACTAATGTTGCTGAGGTCAGCCATTTTTTTTTCTGCATTTGAACGCAATATCATGGTGATGCGGTCTACAGACGTCTATCACTATCGACGACGTTATCTACGTAGTGGATTGTGGCAAGGTCAAGGAGACCGGTTATGATCCTGCCACTGGAATGTCTTTACTCGAGGAGAAGTGGGTTACACGTGCTGCCGCGCGACAAAGGCGCGGTCGTGCTGGCCGAACGCGACCGGGTGTGTGTTACAAGGTCTACAGTCGGAAGCAAGAGGCGAAAATGGGCAAATACCCTATACCGGAAATCTTGCGCGTACCCCTCGAAAGTGTCCTACTCACTATCAAATCTATGCGAGAGGATGCAGATCCAAAGGTAGTCTGCAAACTGGCGCGAAGGAATGCGCAGACTGACCATTAGTTCAGGCTTTCTTGTCGCAGGCGATCGATCCTCCGAAAGTCGATGCGCTAGACAAGGCGTGGTCAATCCTGGGCCAGCTAGGTGCCGTGGATGAAGACAACAAGCTCACCGCCCTAGGCAGGTATATGGTAAGTCGTTGGCTGACCCCGCGGGCACTGTTTCTCTGAGAAACATACCTTCAGTCAATGTTACCCCTCGATTTACGATTGGGAAAGGTGCGTCAAATGGAAGCTGAGACTATGTGACTCACTACTCACTTGTCACGTCCAGATGCTGATCTTAGCTACTGTATTCCGATGCTTGGATCCTGTGCTCACGGTGGCCGCTTGCCTTTCGTCGAAACCACTGTTTTTGAGCCCGATAGATCAACGGGACGAGGCGTCACGGCAGGAGTCCATCTATTGGTCTTCGCCAGATTTAACCTGACACCCAATTTAGATCGCGGGCACGATTTGCCGCTGGAGGCAGCGATTTGCTGACTGACGTGCGCGCATACGAAGAATGTATGCAACTCCGCTCAGAAGGGAAAGGCGAGGGCGCAATGAAGGTTTTTTGCACAGAGGTGCGTTGAGCCCGCAAATTCAACAGGCCCTCGTTGATCTTGAGGCATAGAACTTCATCTCTCCATCGACTGTTCGCGATATCACGTCCCTTCGAAGCGATCTGCTCGGCGCCTTGTCGTCCATCGGTTTCGTTGCTTTCGGGAGCGATCTTGCGGATCCAACCCTCAATGCAAATCGTGCGAACCAGAACCTTGTAAAGGCTGTTATACTAGGCGGCCTCTGGCCGCGTGTTGCGCGTGTCTCCCTTCCCCAGTCCGCCATCAAATTCGACAAGGTTCAAGCAGGGAGTGAGTGTCACGGCGCGCGTGCACCCGAATCTGTACGGCCAGCTAATGGTTGCCACAGCTGTACAGCGGGAAAACGTAGCGAAGGAATACCTGTTCTTCGACGTAGACGCCGGCTCAGAGCGAGTTTTCCTCCACCCGAGCTCCGTCCTGTTCAAGAACAATATCTGGAAGTCGCATTTCTTAGCCTACTTCCAGAAAGCACGTACCTCCAAGGTGTTCTTGCGCGATGCCACCGAGGTGAGGCGCTCCTATCGAGCACCTTGAATGTGCTCATTCGATTCGTTAGCTGCCAACGTACGCATTGCTCCTGTTCGGTGGGCCTGTGACAATCAACCACATCGGCGGCGGTTTGGTCGTGGGCGACAAGGAAAGATGGGTGAAGTTGAAAGCGTGGCCGCGAATTGGTGTCTTGGTCAACCATCTGCGGCAAGTGCCATCCATTACCGAGCTCGATTCTCATTTGCTGACTAACATATAGGCGCCTCTTGGATGCGCAGCTGCAGCTGTGCATTGAAGAAGGGAACTCCCTAAGCAGCGGGGAGGATAGTCCTGTTTCGCGCGCTATCTGCGCTTTGCTGGAAGGAGATGGTCTTTCGAGCACAAGCTAAATGTTGTTGCTCAACCAAGCCTTACTTCAGTCTGCTCAGTATATCAGCCATGCCCACTATCAGATAGTCAAGGAATGCCGCGATATTCTTGCCACAGAATTAATGACGACGCCGACAAGAAACGATGTTGCTTTGACTTATACGTTGATGCATATATGGGTACATGATGCGAGTTGGGATTATGCGTTATGATGCGAGGGCGATGATATTATACGGATGAAATAGATATGTCATAACTGAGTCAGAGCTCGCAGTGGAGCATTAAGGATCTCTACCATCGACTTCAATCAAAGAGCTCAGCCTGTCCCTGAGGTCGCTCGCGTCTACAGAATAATGCCTGGGTTTCGTATTCGCGCGTCTCTGGATTTCCGTGTTAAGGGACCTGTGTAGCTTGCGTCCACTATCTCCGGCGATAGAATATCTGGTGCTGGCGCCGATGCCGCCGATGGAAGATAACGTTCTCGAAAATGGGCGTTTGCCCGGGATCGGCATAGGCGCGTTGTAAGGGGGCGAGTACGGGTTTGTGCGATTGGGACGAATGGAGCCCGAAGTCGACGGCAGACGAGACATGACCGGGGTGATGGGAGAGGACGTGGATTGAGGAGAAAGGGAGACTGCACGTAACGATTAGACCGACTCAATCTCACATTCGGAACTGGACCTACCAGAGAGGGGCTCGAGCGGAGACTTATTGCCCTTCAAGACCTTGGGCATTTGCAGCTTCATGCGTCGCACGAAAGATGGCTTTGAGCTCTGCCTAGAATAGGGGATCCGCTCGAAGTTGATGGACTCGTCGCTGGCCGGTGTCAAGGGTTCGCATGAGGTGGTCGTGGTAACAGACGAAGCGCAACTTTTGGTGCTGTTGTCGATGACATCGGAGCACGCGCCTGCGCTGGACATGAAGAGCTCGTTTGCGGCCGCCGACGTCCTCTTGCTGTCATCGCGCGTGAATGCCATGCGCGAGGACGATAGACGAAAGAGTTGGGGCCGTCCTGGTTCCGCATTGTTGCTCTGCCTGACAGCCAGTGCGGGTCTCCGTGCACGGGAAAGCATAGCGAAGTTGGGAAGATTGAAGGCGGTTCGACGAGGTGAGGGTGTTTCGACCGGGAACGTCGGACGCTGTTGGGCGCCAGAAATAACCAGGAACGTCACGCGCTTCGGCATGGGGGGTTTGGTTGGGACAGATCCTGCCTGTTTCGCCTGGCGGGATGATTCCGCCTCACGCAAGCGAGCAGGAATATCTATGGCATGATAATCTCTCAGGACGGGGAGGATGACCCGAAGAGCGCCAAAGAGTATGCCCTATGTGCCGGTGAGTATAAATACGATACCCGTGTCAGGTTTAGCTCACAAACAGGAGCCAAGCGAGTGCAAGGCAGAAGGCGATCATTTTAGGGGGGATTTCGACGCGGCAGCTCGAGCTGACCGCGAGCTGCATCGCGGTATCGTGCGAGTCGTTAGGGGTCGTCAGTGAATGTTGATTGTGGCTGGAGATCGATGGAATAGCTCGTCAAGTGTAGTTGTCGTGCTGCCGGGATATGAACTATGATTTATAGGCCATACTGCTGATCGAGCGGAACGGCAGCAACGAAAGGGGAGGATGCGCGCGCGGGATGGCGAACCGATCGGCGGCAGCGGGGTGTCCAGAGAGGGAGCGACCACCTTTAACGCGGTGGGAAGAGGAGAGTGGGCCCATCCCCGCCAGACGGGCGTCTGCGGTGCCATGGCCGATTTCTCTGGCGGTGGTACGATTCGACCGAGACGTCAGTTCAGCGCCGCGCTACCCGCAGCACAGCCACTCGCAGATCTGCTACGCCAGATTATCACGTGCCGCCCTCCTGGCCGCGACCAGCTGGCGCGCCTCCTCCGCTTTGCGCTCTCGCCATTCGCACCCACTGCGATATTCGCATGTGCTGCATACGCGTCAGACATCGTCTCTGCAGAGCCCCACGATAAGTAACTCACAAACACCGCCCGCTGTTCTCCACCTCCACCCCGCGGGGCTCACGTCGGCCATGCCACCATTCTAGCACAGTCTGCAGATGCCTGTCAAGCATCTCACCGTCAAACCGAAACATCTTCCTGCCAACGATGTGAAGGTCGGAAAGCAAGGGCTCAGTGACCTCGTTCATAGCGTCCACTTCTTCTCGTTTCAATTCTGTGATGCCCCGCAATGAGCCGAGTACGAAGGATCTAGCGCTGAATCCTACCTTCAGCGTCTCCGGCGAACTGAGTGTGCAGGCTTGCCGACGAGTGGCTACGTGTCATACTGCGAACCTTCGCAGTGTCAGTTGTGGCACCCGAATCTGCCAGATCACCAGTCGGCCGGACATCTGCGGTACATGTACCAGCCGATGTATCAAGAGACCCGGACACGGATATACCATCCTGACTCTGGAGCGAGAGCAATATCGCCGCCGCTAAGTCTTGATCCCATCGAGAATCAACGGCCTCGGGAGCGATGGTGTCGCCAGTGAAGCCCTCCACAGCAACTGTCCTATGATTTGGTGGTATACCGCGATCTCCGGGACCGATTTTCGGGGATTCCTGGCGCGCCGAATGGGAGAAAAGGTCGCTCCGGCTGCTCACCCCAGGCTTGCGGTAGACAATCTCCAATTCATCGTCCAATCCTCCGGTGCCTCTATCATCCACGGCCAAATCAAGCCTTTGTACCGCATCTCTCCATGCTTGAACCACGTTCTCCAAATTAAGCGAAAGAACGAAGTAGTCGGCATCTTCTACATGAACAGCGTCTGGGCGAAAATGGGCTTTAGGGCTAGATGACGTAAGCGGTATGCCATAGTTCTCCAAAAGGCCAGGTATAATCAGAGCTGCCTGTTCCAAGAAAGCTCTGGACAACGGTTTACGATCGTCGACACCCACCAATTCCCAAAACAGCGGGAACTCGAAGCCTCCTTCAGGGGAGCACAAAGCAAAGTCATCTGGGATTCGCGAATCTTGCGCGCAAGGTTTGAGAACTGCTGAGAGCAATTGATGGTATAGCATGAGCTGGAGCCGAGCAGGAAGGGTATCCTCATGCGACGGAAGCCCAGGTCGATGGCGCGTTTTGGTGTCCGAGAGATGTAGCACGAACTTCGTCTGGATGTTCCCATGCAGAGCCGACAGATCGCTCGAACACGTTGCACCTGCCATCCGCTCAAGCGTAGTCACCCCTGTCACTGCTTCCTCGTTGTCCAACTCCTGTGTGTCTTCTCCCTGCATCTTTTTGCGCGGAGAGGTCGAGAAGAATGCATGGAGTTTTGCTTGTGATTGGCTCTGATCTTCCCTCTCGGCAAAACCCGTCCCATGTAATGGTTTGCTGCGTTTCTGACGTCGTTTGGATGGAGTCTGCTGGACCTCCGGTGACGTGGACGAACGTTTGGTAGCTGAGGAGACGGAGGACGATGTCGAGATTTCCGATTCCTTCGCCACAGAGGGATTCGTTTGGCGGCGATGTATTTCATCCTTATTCATGCGTGATCAGCGCGCAGGATGATACCGCAGTTGAAGCGACACGAACTATGATCCCAGTTACGACTTGACCATGAACGATGCCGAAGACAGGCATTTCTCGCTGAATAACAGTATGAGTGGCTTTATGGTGACAACATAGGCGACCTTGAATCACACAAAATCCGATCGATTCGAGGCTTTCCAAGCTGGAGATCATGTTCAACATGCTGCACATGGTGGTTTAGATCCTCCCAAGCTCTGTATAAAGATGTGATGGTCCCACACCGCAGAGCCCATCGTTCTTCATCTGTCGTAACCTTGACGTGAACCTCCTCCGGCTTGATTTCCTTCTCCAAGGCCTTGTGCACGGACTACAAGAAACATTAGTATTTGGCACGGCATCGAGTCATGGAAATGACACACCTGCCCCCGCTTCGTTATCCGATCGTTTACCACAGCAACGTCCCGTTCCACGGTGATTTCTTTGCCCTTATGAGTCGTGAAAGAAGCGGGGCGTTCGTCAAGCTTTCTATGGCGCCTCTGTCGTAGGCCGTAATCAAACTGTAATTCGCACCTAAAGCCAAGTAAAAGGCTGAGTGCTTGGGCAGCTCAGCCTCTTGCAGCGACGCTCACCATACAGGACCCACAAGGTCTGTCACGGTGAATCCTTTCCTCCACGAGCGAAACTGCTCATACGGCGACCGCAGGTTTCGTTCCTGCCATGCATACGCATTCCCCTCTCGCGAGTGTTCTCGATGGGATCGAGTCTTGAGAGGCGGAGCAAGCGACTCGTCAGCCATTGACTCCAGTTCAACCACGACGGACGGTCCACTCGTCAGAGACGCCGAAGCGTAGGCTGCAGCTGTCATAGCATCAATGCTAGCATAGTCCTCCAAGGAAAGGGTAAAGTCCGTGTCAAACGTTCCGTAGTCGCTGCCGTCGGACATGGATCACTACAGCTGAGGCCCGTCGCGCACAACTATTAAACCTGACCAAAGAGCGCTTGGGGAGGCAATGAACGCTATAACACGTGATCGTGAATCGTTGATACTTGAGTCCCAATCATCATTTCCAGACTACATCGGCGAGCAAATCAGACGCGCTGCGGGTGGAGGATGAGTAGGATGAATGGCAGTTTGTACATAACCGGACAGAAAAGCGATGGGAATATCCGAGCTCGTACAAAAAATGAATATTACAACAGCCTAAACTGTCCCCAGGTGAAATACAACTGTCCATGAGGGCTGGAAAAGGATACATGTTCTCTGCCTTCGGAGAATCGCTGCCCAGATCATAGCGCCATGAGGTGGGGCGTGAGGTAGTACAGTCTCTAGTCGTGGTGGCGAATAGAAAGTCTATAGTTAGAGCAAGGTGATCATACGACAACGAGAGTTCGAGAGCGTCCCAAATAATCGCCGTGGTAATTGAGTGGTTTTTATTTACTGTTTAGACCTGATTGTGATCATAGGCCGCGTCATGAGGTGCATCGAGGACCGTGCGGATGGCCCTGTGCGAGCTGATCGCTATTTGTGACTCTAGGCGCCGTGGTTCGCTGGGTAAATCGTTGGACTCGTCCCGAGGACGCCCGGCCGGAGCGGGGCGCATGTTGTGCAGGTAGCAAGCTTCCATTTACAGCTGCGTTCCAACGCTAAGACAGGTCTTGCCATCAGCGCTGGGGATATATCCCGGCTCGCAGGACTGCACCGCGCAGCCGCCTCGAACGCAGGATACGGCAAGGGCGTTGGGAATCGCAGTGCAATCACGGCTGTTATCATCCGAATCAGCCCATAGCTCTGGACAGAGGGCATGTCCGGAAGACATTCATACCTTGAGTCAAGCGCAGAGCATCCTCCGCACGACGTGAGGTCGGTAGCGAAATCCACACATTCGTACATCCAGTCGAGCAGCGTAGCGGGCATCGGAGAGTTGTCGATGGGACAAGCGTGGGTGTCGCTTGGGCAAAGGAATGTCGAGAGATCAGGAGCAACCAGGTTGTTCTGGACCGCAACGTCGCGCCTGGCAGGGCTGCGTCGGACAGCAGAGGGCGACGAGGACGATGCCGGAGCAGCGGCAGCGCGTGCAGCATAGGGCCCTGTAATGCGTTGAATTGTCGTCCCGGTGGGCGGCAACGCCGCGGCTAAAGCGACGAAAAGCAGAGCGAAGACTGCTGAGAGGATCATGACCGCGCGCATCTGAGGTGCTCTAACGTTGAGTGAACAACGGTACAATGGGTATGAGAGTTGCGTACCTTGCAGGGGCGTGGTGCGATTGAACTTGAATGGTCCAGGACAAAGACACCAGGGCCAAAGCCACGCGTTCATTATAAGCACTCGTCTACACGAGGCTGTGGCAATGGCCGTTTACCGGCAGATAACAAATTTTCGGGGGAAGGAAGCCGTGTCGAGAACCAGAGGGCGATGACGCATGGCCAGAGCGCCCGGTCCTGCCGGTGGAAGATCGTCGATAGCGAAGGCAATCTGGAGAGTAAGGACAATATACACCAAGTACACACAGTACTGGTCAAGGTCTAGTGCTGGCCGGGACTGGGAGATGTCGAGCAGTTTCATATTACAATGTGCCCGTGGGGCAGAAAACGATAGACAGCGATAGACTTACTGTATCGCTGGAAAGGCGTGGCCACCAGCGAAGGAACAAGGGCCGCCTATGGCGGAACATGGCGGAACATGGCCGTGCCACGGCCATACTGCCTCGTGCAGAGATCCACGTGCGAATGAGCGGAGATCGCCATTCTTCGCCATTATTCCAGGACTTTCCTCTACCAACTTGCCCTGCTACGCTTTCCTGCAATCCATGCACATCGAATCAATGAATCGTAACAAAATTCAACTCTCCCTGAGGCCGTCCGGATGAAAGGGCCAGCGTTGCCCTATGAGCTAACAGGTACGCGAAAAATCCGACAACCACAATTGCAAGGCAAATCCGGCATTTACGTATACATGCTTCGTCGGGTTCCATGGCCCCCGAAAAGCATCGAATGTATAATATGAAAAGTCCCGAAACAGCTTACGCATTCGGTGGGACATTCAAAACAACGCTCGCTATGTCCAAACATTTTTCCAGAGGCCGATCGCTGAGCAAGTGACCAGTATGGACACATCTTTCTACGTATTTAGAGGTGCGGTTATGTATGTGAACAGTTGTCTTTCGCCCTTGGGCCCAGCCCTCCTAGCCGTCGGCCAGGATAGGTTTCCGCAGTTTAGAGAGTTTGAAAGGAGTAAATAAGACTACATTCTATGACAGATTGGTGACAAATGATGAGGATAGCGTACGTAGAAGGTATACTGGTTGCCCTGCAACCACGAAGGGGCGAGGTCGAACACAGCGAACATATCACGGATGTCAAATCGGCATTCGGCCAGGGCGCTCACTTTGGCCTCAGCAATGCCCTCGCTAAATCCTTGCCCTTTCCTGTCTCCCACTGCCCTACTCCGGCCGAGGCAGTACCGGCGACGAGACCTGCATTGCTGACAAAGTCTGTGGCGCCGCTAAGGCCAAGCTGAAGCGCGACAGCATCCGCACGTGCGATGTTCGACTCGTTAGGATGTATGAAGATACTTTCCGGTCTTGTCCTCGAACGATGAGGAGTCGATGAAGGGAGAGGCGCGGGAGAGGCGGGTACATCGCGATACATAGGAGCGAGACCTGAGTCTGACTGCTCGCTCGATGATAGTGCAGGGTTTTTCAGCGCGTACGACTCAGAAGGTAGCGAGGTGTATGCATGTCCATGTCTGTTTTCGTGATGTGAGCAAACGCAAATAGCAATAACGGTCCTTCTCACGCGTCCGGAAGCAAATCCTTATCATGAACGTCTCGATACTCGATCAGAAACTGTCCCAGAGAGAGCGATGTGACAATGGTGAGTATAAGCCTGCGCACGGTGTCAGTGCCGGAAATGTATGCCATCGGACGACATCCTCGACAGACCCTGCATGAAATGTCATGGCAATTAGCATATATATCCTGTAACAAACAATCAGCGCCTTAGCTTTTATATTCGTTGAGATGCACACACAATCGCAGAGATGTCGTGGCCCCAAAAGTAGCAGCACGCCACATTGCAAGAGTTGCTTGGGAACTTCTGAGGACCTGACACGGCGTCCATTGTTTTGCTTGAGCGCAGGCCAGTAATCTAGGCTTCCCGTGAACGACTGTTTACTAGGCACAAGGAAGAAAGGTTACCTTTCCAAAAGACATATCACTGCCGTCATCAATGCCGCAAGAGCCACATTCGATGCCGAATCCAAGGTTATTGAAGAAAAGATGACATGTTGGCCTGATAGCGAGAAGTGCAAAAACGAGAACGTCTCAGGAGTGGTCATCTTGGTCGGAGCGTCAACGCGTGAAATCGGGCTGATAGGAGAGACGACAGGACATGAGTTGTCTGCGCTCCACGGACGGCTTCCGTATAAATCGGCGAACCGACGAAGCCATCAGAGGCGCGGAAAAAGCCCCTGTCGTCAAGCGGCGTCCGCACGATTCGGGAAATACCTTTCTCAATGATCGGATCTATTTGCGGCAGTACATGTAACATACAGTTATTCTTAGCGCAGAGAAACATCGGGTGTCACAGCGTTTTTCGGACTCGGGGAATCTGCCATTCACAATTGGCCTTGCTTCAACCAACGTTCTTGCCTGTATTCAATCTTCCCGAACGACTCGTTGGTGCTGAGCGCAGATAATTGAGTGCCGCCGCCGTAGCTGATGAGAACAATATATACCTTGTGGCTGTCGAAGCCATCTAAACCGGCGGCAACGCGAGTGCCCGCGATAACTGCACTCCAGTCAAGGGTGCCGAAGTGCGCCGTGCCTTTGAGCTTCTGGTTGTGGTGCAAAGCGCGGGCAGTGAGGAGATGCCCATGTGCAGCGTCGATGACCGGCATGGGACAATCGTGCTGTGTGGTCAGCTTGCGGATATGACTACAGATGATAACTGAGCAGCATTCCGCTTTCGCATTAAGACGACGCACGTTGCGTCTTTTATGCCTCCATCGATAGCAAAACCCTTGGTTCCGTCGAATTGGTCATGCAACATCTTTTCGCTGTATGCAACCAGCCTGGAGAGCGTTGCCGCGCGTTAAGAAGTAATCCGCCGATACACTTAATCACATACGGTGGAGCAGGCAGCAAGTCTAACAGTGATGTTGAGTTTCATAATGGAGAGCGGAAACAGTATCCGTGATCACCTTTGATGAATTGGGTAGCAACTTCGGCACCTATGCCAGACTTCTCCGCCAGTGTCAGGGATTCCGCCATAACCTCTAGACAGCCAAGGATCATGGAGTTTCCGATCAGCTTGAAAGTTGGAGCTGTGTATATGTTATGGGCATGTGTTTCACCGCTGTCGTGACCGGTAAAAGAGAACAAACCTTTCTCAAGGTTACCTCCCAAGTCCACAACTTTCCGCCCGACGGCAGGGCAGAGCAACCAAGCAACCTCCTTTTTTGATCGATAATCTCCAGACATAACGATGATCAGTTGCGATTTGTCAGCAGCAGCCGGAGCGCCAAAAACTGGACTTGTAACTAGATGTGCCAGTGGAACGCGAGAGACGATGGAATCAAGTTCTCCGGCCAAGGAGGGATATATTGTGCTCGTTTCGACAAATATCTTGGCTTTCGAAGGTTTGGATTTCTTCAAGCGACGGTTAGCGACGAATGGTGCAACCGGGGGTCAACTCACAGTCAATGCTTCGGAGAACTGGAGATACATATCCCGGACGACCTCGTCATTGGCAAGATTCGTGATGATCACATCGCATTCCACCGCGAGCTGACCCGGAGTGTCTGCTATAAGGACTTTCTCGTCTCCCAGCTCCTGCTGTAGTTTCTCGGACTTGGACACGGTGCGGTTGTACACGAGCAGCGGCAGGCTTCCGGAGGGTGAGTGGGAATGCAAATTCTTGGCGAGATCTACAGGACTGGTGTTTGAATTTCAACGTCAAGTAGAGTCCCGTCATCGCCTTACTTCTCGCCATGTAATAGCCCATAGCTCCCAGACCAAGCCAACCTATCTGGAGCGGATGGCCTCCATGGGGCGTGCTAGGGCGAGAATACGGTACGTCGCCATGTTTGAGCTCAGACAGATGATCTCTGGATCCAAATGGACTTGGATGCAAGCTGGCCATGGGGAGAGCACAACGAGTAAGAGATCGGGGTAGTAGCCGAGGACAGCCAATTCGATCTGAAGCCCTCGAAAGATACGGGATGATGTCCAAGTGCAGTAGTGATCCCGTGACCTATATATATGACCTATATGCATGGGCGTGAATCGCCAACATTACACTGTACAGCGGTCTCTCCGTGGAACGGAAACCTCAAAACTTGTAACGTTCATGGATGTTTGGATGGCATCTATCGACCTGTACCATGCGCACGCGTATGTTTGAGAAATATATCCGCCGTCAAAGTGGGCGTCTGCGATGGATCCAGGATTTGCTCGATGCACGTGCTGTGGACGTCTCTGAGTTAGGCGCCTGCGCGCAGGCTCATCCAGCGGCGTGCCAGTTCGTCGCACAGCACGCGACTCTCGCTGTTCACGAATCAGTGTAGACAACCCCATCTCTCGGTTGCTGCTGGCGGCTGACACGACAACGTACTAAGGCTGAGGAGGTCACTGATATGGCGTACGTGGCCGGTAACAAAGGTACTCTCGTACCAGGACAAGCAATCGCCGTCAATAAGTTCACGGTCCAGGTGGAGCGTTACCTCAGTCAAGGTCAGTGTTCGACGAGACACTCTACACATACGAACTCACGCGTCTTATCTAGGCGGATTTGCCCATGTGTATCTTGTGCGAACGACGCAGCCGGTGTTTGGAACCACTCGGCATGTCTTGAAGAGAATGGCTGTCCAGAACGATGCCTTGCTGAGCGAAGTCAAGAAGGAGGTGGACATTATGGTGCGATCTGACGCTTCACGAGCTCCTACTTTTCTCAATCTTCACTTAGCGCATTCTCAGGGGACATCCCAACATAGTCTATCTAATTGACGCTGCCTGGCATCAACTTCCCAATGGTACTTATGAGGTTTTTATCCTCATGGAGTTCTGCCAAGGTTCAGTCATATGCACGAATATCGAAAAGATCCTTACACCGTTCGCTCAGGAGGAGGCATCATTGACATGATGAATCGGCGACTACGGGAACGTCTCACCGAAGCAGAGATCCTACAAATCTTCGTTGATGTTTGCGAAGGTGTGGCAGCCATGCATAATCTGAAACCGCCTCTCTTGCACCGTGATCTCAAAGTTGAGAATATCCTGCAAGCCTCGGCATCTTCATATAAACTCTGTGACTTCGGATCTGCGACGCCTGTTATGGCCCGGCCTCCGGCCAACAACGCCGAAGTCAGGGCTCTGGAGGCTGATCTCAACCGACATACCACGCTACAATATCGTGCTCCGGAAATGATTGACCCATACCTACGGAGGCCTATCGACGAGAAGAGCGACGTGTGGGCGCTCGGCGTGCTGCTCTACAAGCTCTGCTACTACACCACGCCGTTCGAGGAGCATGGACCGCTTGCTATTCTCAATGTCCAGTACAAGATACCACCCTATCCGGTCTATTCAGCGCAAATGAATGGACTAATAGGTGAGCCAATACCCAACCCAAGCCTGGCCTCGATGTAACAGACGTTTGCAGCTTCCATGCTAAGAGAGCTTGGCCCACAACGCCCCTCAGTATTTGAGGTTCTCAATGCTGTTCATGCTCTCCGAGGAACCAAGTCACGTTTCAACTATTCGTTGCCTGAGGCCCAGCCATTGTCTCCGACCAAGCGGGCTAGTATGCTGACATCCTCCGCTCATTCAAACTCACTGGAGGGCCTGGTATCTTATCGCGGCGGTCCGGAAGCTCGAACATCAGATACGAATGCTGCCAATTCTGCGCAGGTTGCAACCGGTGTCGGTGTGCAAGCGAGAGAGAAGGTTCTTGAAGCCATTGCCCCAATGCGTCGTGGCCGACCCATCGTTCCTGGCGTGGTTACTGCTTTCGGTACAGGCCTTGCCGACCGCGCGTCGAGTCCCGTCAAGAAGCCGACGACTACCGGCACAGATGATCTCCGCGGTTGGAAACAGGTCAAGGGACACAAATCCGGTGTAGTCAGCAGTGGGGCTTGGAGACCAAGAGGTCCAACAGGCGGTATGGATGACGCGTGGAAACCTAAAGGTCTTGCACCGGAAACGAGGAGCCCAGCCTACACCGGCACCCACAGCGGCTTTGGTGACGCCTTCGTGGGTATGCCAGGGAGCGTGGGGAGTGGCACAGGCGTACCTTCAATCAGTGTAGGGTCCAGCAGTAATTTTTCACCCGTTCCATCCCGACCAGGCTCGAACTCCGAATCATCATCGGCGACTCGGGGACCTCGTACTAGCACCGCAACACCAAAGGACGCATTCCACGGCCTGGGTTTCGTTGAAAAACCCCCGGCCCCGACTTTGGCTGAAGCCAGCATAGGAAGGCAGGGCTTGACTTCTACGGGCGCTCTTAGCAGTTCAGAAACCGCCCGACTGATGAGAAGCAAACCCAGTCCCATCCCGCGAGCGTCTTCGTCAGCGGCCCAGCTTCCATCCAACACGTTGAGCTCGAGAACTGGTCCATCTGCCTCCGCAGTGAAGCCGTTTGCCTCCCCGCAGCCGACAATACAGCCTCCTCAACTTCCGCATCGGCCTTCAAGTGGTCTGAAGTCCCCTCTTGAAGACCTGACGCCTGAACAGCGTTTCCCATCACTGGAAGAATTAGATCGTACTTTCGCATCTCCATCGCCAGCGTTGCCTTCCACCTCATATGGCGGAATACGGTCCCAGCCGGTTACCGGAGGAATCATGCTGCGCGATCCTCAACCCAGCTCTGATCGTCGGTTTGGTCAAGCGTCCGATGGGAATGGCTCAGACACGGCCGTAGCGGTGCCAGTCAGGCCCGTCATACCGCGGAAACACCGGAGCTCTGTCATCGTCAATACTCCAGAGGTGTCTGCTGATCAAGCACCAGAGAGCCTCACTTCCAAACAATCACATACTGTTACTCGCTCAGGACCCAAGGACTGGCTTACTGGTGACGACGACGTGCAAGGAATTATACCTTCATCACGTACAGCGGATCTTCACAACCCTCCCGGGACTCCCGTGTTGCGCGAATCCCCCAGCAAACGGGCATCATTCATCGAGAGAAGCGACGTTCCGCTCGAGATTCCTCAGCAAGCCGTAACTGCCTCACCCCCGAGGCCTCCGCGCTCGCAGTCTTCTTTGTCTCTTTCCACTGCTCAATCCGTGGGAGCGCCTGGCCTTCCCCCGAGCTCCGGTCTGACTGAGAACTGGAGCCCAATCCGGATTTCCCACCGCACAGGTACCGAGGAGAAGCGTTCGTCTGTTTCGTCTAGTGGGAGCTCCGAGGGACCAGAGGACGCTAAGGGTTATCACCCCACACTTGACGTATTGCAGGCGGGCGAACCCAGGCGCCGCATCAAAGGCAGACAAAGCACAGTACACGACTTGGTGGATCTTTACGGTGGGAACGAGCTTAGTTCAGTAGCGACAAGGACTCCCTTTTCCGAGTCACGCCATCAGCCCGTGGCTCCTCAAGGACCATCCACGAATGCGAAACCACCGGTGGCGCCTAAGCCGGCTGCTTCTCGTGACAAGTCGGTTCCCGCTCTGCCACAACGACCTGGATCGAAGCTGAGTCAACATAAAGTGACTCCTCGCCCTACACAGCCCAATGCCGCTTCCAGTCCTGTGAAGTCGCGACCTCAGTCGATGTTCATGTTCCCAGTGTCGAAAGCTACCTCTGCGGGGAATGCTTCTTCCGTTGCTCTGCCCGGCTTGGCACCTCGAACTACTCCAGCTGCCCGGTCTACTCATAGACGAAGTTCGATTTCCGACATGGTGCAGCTGTACGAATCCTACACAGGTAATGGCAACGCGAAGTCCAGCCATTCTCCTGTTTCCGCCCCCAGGCCGGGCGCTCTCAAGGTTAACTCCCGGGTGTCAAACACATCCACGGCGTCCATACCGTCGCCGTCTGCAGCTGCAAGCAGGTTTCCCCAACTTTCCCCTACAACTGCCCTGTCCGGGGCGACACCGTTGGGGACCAGATCCCCTTCTCCTGCAGTCACTGTAGAACATTCAAGCAAAGCGGTAGATCGTAGTTCGCCGGTCGGCTCGTTACGAGTGATACCCTTGCCCACTGGTACTAACGTCGCAAGGCAGTCACCAGCGAAACGTCCGACTGGTAACGGCTACATGCCTTCTGCGCAGCCCTACAAAGTTCCCCTGAAACTGCCCGCGGCATCGAGCTCCACAGCGACAGCCAACTCGTCCTCGGGTTCACGTTCTCCCATTCGCGAACGGGGATCATCTACTGCTCTCGATCCCGCCTCAATGGTTCGAGAACGAAGGACGTCGATTACTCGAAATACACCAAACTCGGCTGCTCGCGAGCACAAGATCTCGACAACCCGGGAAGCCCCAGGGACTCGGGAGCGAAAGCAATCACTCGTAACGCCTCGACCAACCCCGATCAAGATCAAAACCAACAATACAGCAGATGAACCACCGTCTGTTGGATCGCCGTCTCCAGAACGACCGTACCAAGGAGTCGGGAAGTTGATCGATAGATGGCAGAAAAACATTGCGGAGGCAGAAGCATCTAATGTCCGTTCGACGAATCGGGGCGGTGCTGAACCGAGGAGGACCGCAGCGACAGCGGGGAGAGGTGCATGAGACGAGCTGCGACGATGGCACATCAAGAACACCGGGACACTGTTTTCGACGACGTTACATGCGGATCATCCTACTACATATGTACAAAATGTATCTGAACAGTGGCTGTGCCGAATTTTCAAGATATCAATATGCCATTGCTTGCTCTTTGAGCCAGTTTCTCTCCGGTGCTGATCATCGACTACTCGCAACTATGGGCAAATCACAAAAGAAGAGGTCTATGCGCAGACACAACCCAGTACGGGTCCCAGACTCCCATATACCGAAGGGATTGGCTGCCGCATCCTCCGCATCCTCCAAAAATGAGGCTATACTACCCATTATCCAAAAGGTCGCCGTCGCATTTTGTAGCATCTCAAGTGCCTCCGCTAATGTATGGAGGCATCACGGCGCTGTACACCTGGAACGAATAGATGTCCGGCCCGGAAGCCAGTGAACGGAAATGGGCTTGCGTTGCCGTATCAAATCTCATCCAAAATGATCCCTCGACGCGACGTCTGCTCCAGGGCAAAAACGTAGTCGGGGCGCTCATCACGCGGCTTTCAGATAACGAAGAAGAGGTCGCCATTGAGGCTACTGGTGCTCTCCGGTGTGTAGAGATCTCAGTAGACGTTCGATTAAACTTGACTGAATTTGGATACCAGTAATCTATGTATAGATGGAGGCTACGACATATGCGCAGAAATGTACAATAAGAACATCTTGGCGCCCTTGAAAGAATTCATCCCTAAGGTACGTAGGTCCTTGAACGCGCCGTAGTGTCACTCAAGTCGACGCTAGATATCAAATACACTCTCGCAATACTTGACATCCCCAGCATCTGCTCCCGAGAATGCCAAACAGCTTATCTACGAATTTGCCGATAGCGTGATTACCATCTTGTGGTGTCTCTCGTGAGTTACAACGTCACCGCGCCTTCCTCTTCGAGGACTCTGATCCCCGTGTGTCATCAGGGAGACATCCAGTAAGGCCCTGAAAGCCGTCAACGCCCTTGGACTTGTCCCGTTCCTGTGCTCATTTCTCTCTGCGAGAGATAAATTACCTGCCTCAACTGTTACATCCGCCGGTAACTACGCTGCCTAACACCGACTCATTTGTTCTCATTGACCACTCCGCAGCCCAGTGTCTTTACGTCCTCACGGACGAGAACCTACCCGTCATTAACGAGGTCCGGGCGAACTCATCTTGCGTGACGTGCCTTCTCACCATGGCCCAAGCTATGATGTCGGATGTCAAGGGTAAAAGCAAGCAGATGGAAAACGAGCGTTATATCACGCAGCAGGTGCTCGCATGTGGTGAGTCTCGTCACAGGTTTAATCGTCCCGGATCCTGAAAATCGACGCGTTAAGGTATATTGAGGAATATTTCGCCATTTCCACCTCCCTCCGGCTCTGCTGCTGTTGATGTCGATCGCGAGGTCGTTCTGCCAGCTCTTGAGCCGGTCATCCGTGGTGTCTCTCTTGGTCATGTAGCGAAGAACGTCGAGGCACAACTTGCAAAGCTGGTACATGCGTTCTCTCTGAAGTATCTGTTCTATTTTGATGTGTAATGTATGATGCAGGCAACAGAACCATCAATCGAGAAGCTTTCGCTGAAGAATGCGCCCAAGTCAGACCATCGCACCGCCGAAGAGACGGAGTTAGCGCGCACAGAGAACCAGTTGCGCACTGTGCAGCTGGCGCTTGAAATCCTCACCGGCGTTTGTGCTACTCTTCCCGATCCGTCCGGTGAAGATCCAGGTACGCTGTTGATAAGTTTCTCACTCTCTCAGTCGTTGGTTGATAGTGTCCTTCAGATGCTGATAACGGTGGCGAGGTTGCAGCCGATGTCGACATGGATGACGAGGCTCACGATGAAGATGCACAAGAAGATGGTTCCTCGATTGCAGTAACAAAGCCGACATCATTCCTCCCTCCACTCGTAGAACCACTCATCGCCTTGATCCAACCCAGTCCGCTCTCCTTTCCGATACCGCCATCTCCTTATCCACCTGTTACGTCGGCCCTTGCGGCAATTCACATCAGCGCCCTGGAATGTCTGAATAACGTGTTTTTCTCGTTCACCTCATCCCCTGCTGCTCTCAGGGATGACGTCGATGGTGGTCTGCGGATATGGCAGGAACTGTGGACTGCGCTGGCTGCGGTGGGATTCAATATGGAGGTGTCGGTGACTCAGGAACCGGCGAGAAGAAAGGAATACTGGGACACGGCCATAGGTGTGCTATGGGGAGTCGGCATGATATGGAAAGGGCACTTGGCGAGTAGCGTGATGCTTATGAAAGACGATCACTGATATCACTCTAGGTTCCTCAACAGGATCAAATCCAAATATTGTTGCAATTGTGTAACAAAACCACCAGCGAAGTTGTGCGTGTTAAATGCATTGGCGTCCTGGAGTGCCTTGCGCAGCATCCTCAGTCCGTGGACGCAAATCGGGTAGGCCGTGTCCTTGTGAACTCTGGACGGACATACTTAGCTGCTGCAAAGGTCATAGCCGAGCACTTACTGGCCTTACTACCCGATGGGGCATCATCAGATGTAGCCGACACGGAGGTTGCCCTTCAAGCTACATCAGCTCTAATTGACATATATTCGGACGAAGCATTACCGTACGATGTCAACTTCCGCCAAGGTCGTTTCCTTGAGAAGCTCGCCGCAAGCATCGATGGCGTCAAACGTACCGTACGTGGAATCGACAGGAAGCGGGAAGGCGGGCGAGAGCTGCGACTACGAGGGGAAGAAGTTCGCGACAACCTGGTGGCATTCGTGCAATATCGGAGGGATTTACGGGTATAGGGCCAGGATGCAGATGACGGTCAACACGACATCGCGCGCCATTGCTAATGCTCACATGGCGGCTATATGATTGGGTGCTATATTGTTGTGGGTGGGAGATAGATCCGGCTGTCAGGTCGCTAAGAGTATCGCGAACGTTTGTTATGTCCGTCTCTGTGCCCTGGTAAGTATGGGGTGTTTTTAGAACTGCTAAGCCGTTCGTCGCCAATCATGGCTGCCATGACTGTTGCTGGACCTTTGCCGGCGGACGGGATGCCGCACGGTCCCAGTGATGGTACTTCCGCCGCAGTTGCTGACGTCGAAGCGCGGTGTTCGATTGGGCTACGGACAGCGGAATGAACTGGGCGTGTAGACCAGCAAGACGAGTTGGGTTTCGTACGGTGGTGGCGGAACCAGAGCAGCGGGTCATAGCGGGTCTGTCCATCGTCGCTTGGTTTTCCGGGTTCCCGAGCTCGTCGATAGCGGCACCTGTAGCTTGGCATCCGCAGCTGCTCGAGACCATACTAACGTCCTGCAGTCCAGTGAACGATGCTGGGTCGGACGCAGGGTACCACAAAGCCGCTGACCGCAGCGCAGCCTGCTTGCGATTTCCGGATCCAAACTCATTCTCCAAGTGGCTGAACTTCCTGAAGTCTCGTAACCTTGACTTCGACCTTCGCTCTTGATCTCGTCGCTGTCGAGTCATGGCCGTCGATCCACTAGCAGCCCCCACAGAGGACCCTGCGCCGGCGCACGTCAACGGGGAGGACGATAATGACGAAGGAGAGGAGGACGGCGCACCAGAAGGCGCAGCCGCAGGTTGGCGTCTCGCTTGGGCCTTGCGCACGTCTCTCTGATCCTATGTCGCGTTATGCCTAGGCGAGGGAAAGAAGAAAAAGAAGAAGAAGAAGCCCAAGAAGAAAGCCAACAAGCCCGAGCAAAGCGACCCGCCGCGAATCGGGCTATCGAAATTCTTTCCCGATGGCACGTATCCGGAAGGACAGATCGAGGAGTACAAAGACGAGTGCGTCGTGGTATATCACATTCGGGTATACAATCCCGCTCATATCCATGCCTAGTAACCGATGGCGGACGACATCCGAAGAAAAGCGTTATGAAGAGAAGATGATCATGCAGGACCCGGAGGCCAACTATAACAACATACGCAAGGCCGCGGAAGTTCATCGACTGGTTCGCAAGCATGCCAAGAAGTACATCAAACCCGGTATGACGATGACGCATATCGCGGAGACGATAGAGGATGGTATTCGGGCCCTCGTCGAAGAGAATGGACTGGAGGCTGGTATCGGATTCCCAACGGGCCTCAGTCTCAATCACTGCGCGGCTCATTACACTCCGAACGCTGGAGATACTATTGGTATGTCTGGACAATGCCCTCGCAGTATTGATTATTGTCTGATATGCCATACATAGTTCTTAAGCAGGGTGACGTGTTGAAGGTGGATATCGGTGTACAAGTCAAGGGGCGCATATGCGACTCGGCATTCACGCTCAACTTCGAACCAACATATGACAAACTGCTTGAGGCGGTCAAAGCCGCCACGAACACAGGAATCCGTGTAATCCCATTTGCCTATGCTTTCGGTGACGTTCGGCACTAATTTTTTTCCGTTCCATAGGAAGCTGGTATCGATGCTCGGTTAGGCGAGATTGGCGGGGCCATACAGGAAACGATGGAATCATACGAGGTTGAGGTGAATGGGAAGATTTTGCCAGGTGCGCATTTCCTTGCAGACCTTGAATACGTGTTGCTCAACCAACGTTCAGTCAAAGCTATCGAGAATCTCAGCGGCCATACTATCCATCCGTACCAAATTCATGGGCGCAAGTCCGTCCTCCTGGTTAAGAATAACGATCAGACGAAGATGGAAGAAGGCGATTACTTTGCGATAGAGACCTTTGGCTCCACCGGTCGCGGCAAGGTGGTCGAACAGGGCGAATGCTCGCATTATGCCAAAATCTGGGATGCCCCGAACGTTCAGCTACGGTTCATCTCAACTGTACTAACTCGTCGCTTCTGTCGCTAACGCAGCCTTTGCAGACTCACCACGGCGCAGTCGTTGCTGAAGACGATCAACAAGAACTTTGGAACCATTCCGTTCTGTCGACGGTATCTGGACAGGCTAGGAGAAAGCCGGTATCTACTTGCGGTGCGATCTGTATTTGAGTCTTGTTGAGGAAGCCGCTGATTGCGCATGCTCCCCTTCCAGCTCAATCATCTGGTTCAGCAAGGGGTGGTCAATTCATACCCTCCCCTTTGTGACGCTCCCGGAAGCATGACCGCCCAATTTGTGCGGTTTTCCTCACACACCTGAGCGGAGTAACCTCGCTAACTCTATTGAGCAGGAACACACCATCTTGCTGCGGCCGACCGTGAAGGAGGTGGTCAGTCGGGGAGACGACTACTAAGGAACCCGTATGAGACAACGCAATGTACTCTCCGCTATCAGCAATCAACGAGATAGGTCGTACATAAACGTTAGGATGGATCAGTGCCCAATTGGATGGTGTCGTACGCGCCATCTAGCAGCTGATTCCGGGTGAGTGTGGTCGAACAGAGAAGAACGGAAGGGTTTCGCAGCGGAAGGCTCGGAACGCGATGATGGAGCGCGAGTCGCGTGACGCCGCCATGTCCGTCTTAGTGCGGGGTCAAAGTATGGCTGCAGCGATAGTTCCCTCCCTGCCCCGATGGCCCGCACAGCCTAATCAGTCCTCCTTGCCCATATATCACCGCCAGCTGCGCTTGCCGAACCGCAGGCAGTCGACTTACCCCTCCAGGCTTCTGCCATGACCATCATGCTTTCCTGGCCGTTCTCGTACTCCTCCGACGCCGACCTGAATAATGAACAGCTCGCCTCTGAGCAACAAGTTGCTGCCCCTCGCGCGAACAAGTCTCCCCACGATCTCTTGCACCACTACAAAGCGCCCGGAACTCGTCCACCGTCTGCGCGGGTCGACCCAAGGCTGAAGCAAAGGGAGCGCGCATTCAAGATATGGGATGTTTGGAAATATGGAGCACTGGCCGCAAGCAAGGGTGAGCATGCAGCGACATTTCGGGGAGAGCGTGAAATGGGAAGCTGACCGAACTTCCTGCTAGCTACGGAAGTTGCTCTCGACTTGGCGTCCCACTCTCTGTTCGGGCCACGGAGAAAGTCCTGGGGGCTTGAAATGACGCTGATCACCAGTTTCATGCGCAATGTCGGGAAGCACTCCCATCTCGTCGATATAGTGAGCCTTGCGCTATCGCGCGTGCAAATGATGCTCAGCGCTCTCATAGGCGACTGTTAGGCTCCTTATAGGTCTGAGTGGCTTGATACCGACGCCCTCCGATGCTCTAGTGACCCCTGTCACGTTCCGGGTCCGCAAACGCAACTTGCGTGGTATCCTCCAAGAATTCGATAGTCTGGAGGATGGGTCACGGGAACTATATGGCGAGTGGGTGGTCGGTAAGAAGTTGTGGAAGAGGTTGCAGGCAGACTGGAACGCTACGCGCAAAGCCGCTGCCTCGCCCGGGCCCGCTGAAGAGGCAAACCCCTCCCCAAAACAGGCGAAACGGAAAGATAGAGTGATACTATATCTCCATGGTGGTACGCATGCTTCATCTTCGTACGATGGCATACTCAATTTGACATCTTAGGGGCGTACTACTGCTTCAGTGCCACTACCCATAGGTTGATCACTATTCCACTGTCAAAGTGGACAGAAGCCAGGGTTTTTGGTATGCACCCACCTGGTTCTTCGTTCCTGTCCCCTGCATGCTGACTGAATCGAGTAGCCATTGATTATCGCCTTGCCCCCGAAACCAGATTCCCTGGCCCGTTGCATGATGCCGTCATTGCCTACCTTCGGCTGGTGGAGGACTTGAACATACCCCCAGAAAATATCTTGATCTCAGGTGACAGCGCGGGCGGTGGCTTATCCCTTGCGGTATTAATGTACCTGAGGGACAACGGATACCCTCTCCCTGGTGGCGCCATACTGATGTCGCCTTGGGTTGGTTAGTAATGACCACCTCAGTGACGCTGTCGCTGATCTGACGCATCCCATAGATCTGACCATGAGTTGTGACTCCTGGGACAGCAATGCGGATTTCGACGTTGTGCCGCGTCCCGATCCTGCATCTCACCTGGATCCCATCGCGTGCTACCTAGGTGAAAACATGGAAAAATACCTGACGCATCCGTATGCTTCGCCCCTCTTCGGTGATTTCGTGGGCTTGCCACCGATGCTTGTGCAATGCGGAGATGCAGAGGTCTTGCGCGACGAGATAACACTCTTGGCGCACAAAGCAACCCTTGCTGGCGTGGATCTCCAGCATGAGCTGTATGAGGACGCGGTATGTGACTGCGTTCACGGGGTACCGGCGGGCCATATTAAACTGACACGATCCGATCAGGTGCATGTTTTCCAGGCATTCCCGTTCCTGGACGTCACAGAGAGAGCGTTCATGGCATGCCGCTCCTGGGTACGACACCACTTGCCTGCGGTTCAACGTCAGGCCCCTAGGCCTCTCAACGTACGGGCGGAGAACGGCCTCGAGAACGAGACGTGCAATGATAAGACACGCGTTGTCAGAGGAGATGGCGTCGAAATCACCTCTGATACCGAGATCGTGAAAGAGGAAGCCAACGACGACGCTCACCCTCATCATGACGAAGATGACGGTCATTCCAGCCAAGAAGAAGAGCCCAGTTGGCAGCGCGTTCAGTCTCCCTGGCCGTCTCCGCCTCCGAGCGACGGCGAGGGAGACAAGTCGTCGCAGGAACGCTACACCCTTCGTCGCATACATTCCTCCGCCTCGTCATTGATGCGCACCGACTTTGCATCATCTTCGTCGAAGGCTGTCATGACGCCGCCCTCCCCTCGTAACCATCGCCGGACGCCCTCTGCCACGCTCCGCATGACCGATATACGCAGATCAGGCACTGCGACCCTGAGCATCTCCTCTACCTCCTCTCAGGCACCGCGTCCTGCGATCCGCCGCGCCGCTTCCAGCCACCCCGACATCTCCATGCTCTGCCAATCCTGGTATTCAGGCCCTGCTAATCACACGACGACCTACCGGCCGGAGACAGCATCGCGTGTCCCAACGCCAGCCCCTAAGCACACTGCCAACCGCGAGGCTTCAGGCAGCAACATGTTCTGATACACAAATAATCAATTCCGACGTCCACACGCACGCTTTTGGGACCTGAATGTTATCGAGTTGCACGGACTCATAAATCACGCCTACTTATGTTCCCGATCACCGCAGGCGTCACTTGTTGTATTATCACACCCGTCTTCTGGACGTTTCGAACCAATCATACTGAGTACATCGTATAGTTATGTTGTACATCTAATGCTACATGGCCCCGCTGAACGTCGGTGCGAGAGGCCCCGCTACGATACAATACAACATGGCAGCATATTAGTGTTAAAGAACGTTCGAGCCCGTTCGGATCCAGCGTGTAGGGCATGATCAATGACACAGTCAAACCCGCACCGCGGGATGTTCAACCCCAAAGCGTGAGCTTCCTGAACTCCACGCCGCCTTGGTCGTTGTTACTTGCGACGAATATGACTCCGAGACGAGTGGCTGATGAAGCTTGATTAACTCAACGTGCTCAAGCTTCGGGAAAATGCGAGATACCTTCGCCGAATCCAGTATCCGAGCACGGTGTCATGTCCAAACCCGCTGCTTGAATCGCAGCGCACACCTGTCCATAAGTCCCGCGATAGAGGGACCCTCGTTTTGTTTGAGACTCGACGGGTTTCTGAGGTGCCGCGACGCTTCGACGGCCAACGTCGATCCGGAGAGACGGTTGTTTCCGGCCGCCGGCTCCTGCGCGGCCGTTCTTAGCCAGCGCATCCGCTACACTGGCTCGGATGCTCGGAACCGGGATAACGGCCTCGTTGGACACAGCAGGCGATGGTGGACTGTCCATTCCCGCGGCGCGGACCGCATCAGCGATCGCCTTCCTCAGTCGTCGCAAACGACTAGAAGAGGTCTTCTTAGGCACAGTAGGGGGATCGCCACCAGGACGGAGAGGGAAGTGAATGTACAGTCCTCCTGCAGGCGTTCCATCGAAGATGGCGCGGGACAACCGTGCGGACGGCTCCAAGACAGGGCTCCGCACGCTGAGCCCCGCGGAAGCATCCAAAGGAGCTAATGTATCGCAGGCCACCGGAAATAGTTTCGGATTGCTGGACAGATTGCTCAGGTTGGAGAGCGAGGTATTGGACGGAAATGTCTTCAATGCCGGGCGTAAAGGTGGCTTTGGAGTGGCGCTTGGCTTGGCTTTGAAAGTCACGTTCGAGAACTCCTCCACGTACGGAATACCTATCGAGGGCGTGGGTTTAGATGAGATTTTGAGTAGCAATCTTGTCGCCTACCGAAGGGTGTGAATCGGACTTTCTGTGCCATGACAGTGAGCGATCACCAGGATTGCTAGCAGGAGAGCGAAAAGCGGGGTATTGCGGGCTGGTGGATGGACGCGGGGCTATTCCCTTTATAACGTATGGTGCAGTGGCCTGTCCGATCCGTGCAGCATGGTTGTGGTCCGGATCCCAGGTGGCATGCTAGGCGACCGGAATGGATATGATCGGCGCGTTGCGTTGCGGTTTAGCTTTTGCGTGGCCATTTGTGGCTATGCTGTCCTCTGCATTGAAACAAGGCCGTCGGCACGTGGCAAATGGTCTCCGGCTAGTCTCCCTTGCGGCACTAAGTACCGTAATACTGCCAGAACCGGATAAGTAAGCCGTGAAAGACTCACTTCGTCGGCCGGTCTATATACAAGTGTTCGATGTTATTCATCCGTATGCCGTGTAACGAAGTTCCGAATGTGCATGGCGGGCTGACAGCGGCCAATCTAAGTTCAAGAAGCGGTTATCTTCGGAAATCCCGCACGAGGACCCTGACAAGGAGGTGTATCGACTTGACCAGCTGATCTCGCCACAGAGGAGGGAAGCGACGTTCAACCATTGGTCCGGGTGATGCCTCATAACAAGCTATAGCCAGCTAGGCCAAGCGATCTGCTAGTCCTCTAAGGGTAGACATCAATATGACTCCGATCCGAACTAGAGATATCGCTGGATCCGGGAACCAAACAGCGGCCAGCTCCTATCACCTCGGGGGTAGTACCTTCCGAGCTGCTTGTGATATTATCTCTGTGTAATCGTGACACGGCGCGGAGAGCAGTAACGAGGGGAAGGGACTCGCCAGAACGTCGTGCAAAGTGGAGACGGGAGCTCGCAGATGACGTCACGCGTTCGATGAATGTTCGATGCCATATCGATCACGAGCATCCAAGCCGGCCGGACAGCTCGCCTGTCACCCTTCCTCAAACCGAAAGTTGGTTCGAAAGTCTTATAAAAAAGACGAAAAAGGAGGAGACCCGTTCGTCGCTCGTCCTTCCGTACCTCGCTCACCAGCCCTAACCGCGATGCCCGATTACTTTCCCCACCAGGCTCACGACGGCGACCGCGCGCCCGACATCCAGCCCAATGGCGCCGCACCACCCACCCACAGGCCCACCGGTAGCAAGCCCTCCAAGGTCACCCTGAACCTCACCCACCTACCCAACAAACGCGAGGTGAAGGCCCAATGGCCGCGCTCGCCTTCCCGCGTGAGCCCCCACCATCGTTCGCAGCGTATCTGCATAGCGTACGATCAATCTTGAGCTCAGGTTGATCCCAACAACCCTCCGTGGCCTGCGTACCGCGGTTATCACGAGTACTCTTTTGCTTACGAGACCATGGGCAAGCGCCTCCCCACCATTCTCGGCAAGGCGATCCAAGATACCATCCAGACATTGAACGAGCAGTCCGCAGAAGATCGGGTCGTCGACCTCGTAGAGTGCATCGATCGCATGGACGAACTCATGACGGACCTATCTGGCAATGCCAAGCTTCGCCCTATCGTTGATGACGGCGAAGGCGATATTCCTTTGTGGAACAAGGAAATCGCCAAGTTCTTTCAAGGTGAGTGACCGCGACATTGCCATCGTATGGTCCCGGTCAGCTGTTATCTCAGGGAAGGATTTCATGAACGCACCGTGGTTGTTCGCGGAAGCATACAAGTACCGCCGACTTCATGAATGCTTCAGCATCAGTAAATATTGGAAGGATTACGACGTCTTCTACCGTCAGAAGGTTCGTGTGCGCTCTGCGAAGCGCGGTCACCTGAGATAATAAGCCTTTCTTCTCTAGTGCGATACGTTTTCCCGATCGTCCGATGCCGTCTTCGAGTTGTCCACTCGTTTCGCGGAGCCTTTCAAGTTGAAAGATGGGCTTTCGGACGACGAAAGGCTGGAGACCATGAAGCTCATGTTCCTCGAGTTAACACAGAGTGAGTCGACCGAATACACACACGGGCGAGCGCTGCTAATCACCGTCTTCAGTTTGTCTGTGGGGTAACTCGACCGACCTATCGCTGTTGATCAACATGACCGAAGAACAGATCAAGGCGTTACAATCCACAGGAGGCGAGCACCTTGCAGACACAGAGAAGAACATTCTCGGCAACCACCTCCCGAAACTGTGGGACGCGGTTAAGGATCTCCGGCACAAGACGGGAGCACGCATCGATTTCGTGCTCGATAACGCCGGGTTTGAACTCTACTGTGACATGGTCTATGGTAAGCTATTGTAACTTCGCGGACGTTACGTTTTGGACTTACGATATGAAGCCGACTTCTTAATCCAGAGCGGCTTAGCTAATCAAATCCGCTTCCACGGCAAGCGCTTTGCGTGGTTCGTATCGGACGTCACGAAGAAAGACTGGGATTGGTTGCTTAACACCATGTGCTATGGGCATCTTTTCCCAAAGGCCACCGAGCAAGAAATGAGGTGATTCCTTTCCATATGATCTGAGATAGCCGCCGGCTCAATCCTTATGTCTAGCTCCTTGCGGCGCCTTGGCCAGCGCTGGAAGCAGTACGAGAAAGAAGGGAAGTGGGTGTATGAGCAACATCCGTTCTGGTGCACAGGATACACATTCTGGGACCTCGTTCGTGTTTGCTCTCTCGGCCTCGTCTGCGCTGATTGACCATGATGTGCAGCATTCGGAATCGCCGGATCTCTTCCTACACCTCTCACGTTCTGACCTCGTGTATTTCAAGGTGCAGTGCCGTGCAGAAGTGCCTTCCACGACCTTACTAACTCCGCGTGGTAACAAGGGTGATTTGAACCACCGCAAATTGACATACGATTGCGCAGCTCCGGCGTCGACGCCGTTCGACATCGCCATCGGGCCGATGGCGAGCTCGGCGGGTGCCCCAAAAATATGCTCCTTGCGAACCATCAAGAGCGATGTCGTCGTCGGCCTTGAAAGCGACGAAATCGCTGAGCATCTCGACAAGAACGAACCTGGTTGGAGGATCAGTGGGAAATACGTGAGTCGCTATCTGCGCCTCAAGTTGTTGTGGCTGATGTTGACGAACAATACGCAGGCCGTTGTTCTGCTGTCGGATGGTCGCCCTGGGGAGAAAGTGAAGTTCGCATGAGGAGAAACTGGCATGAAGGGAGAAAAATTGATGTTGTAAATTGTCATATTGCTGGCCATGGTCGATCCGTCGTAATTCCACAGTAGTAGGTTGGAGATTTGAGCATCAATTCCGAAACTAAGAGGAACATGCGGGTGTGTCGGCATCTGAAACCGTGGATCCCCGTGGCGTGCGCGGTCGTTACCTACCTACCCAATAAGGGTGCCATTATTAAATTTAAAGCAACTTACCTACCTACCGCCACCGCCACTTGCGAGGGACCGGAATCGCTTGCTACCCAGCAGTTACAACTTACAACTGGGCAAACGGCAGCACAACCAGCCTTCCTCAGTATGGCGTGCCCTTTCTCTGCGCCTCGAGTGCGATCTCTACAATCAGGCGCAATAGCACAGACCGGCTGCGCATTAACCCATGGCTTTACTCACACTGGCTATTCATTCCCTGGCACGCCCCTCCTGGCCTTGAATTCTTTACCCATGGTCTGGAGCCAGTGCGTCCATACGTTCTCAATAGGCAGTTCTTTTCCCTCGACGATGCCCGATTTACCTGAATGTGACGACAATGATCCGGCGATGGGGCAGCCCTCTCCTCGACAACGTTCTCGAGGATGTGCTTCGGGACGACCATTCTCAGCGTACTGCGCTCTCTGGGAGCGACACGGCCTGTCGAGGAAGTCTGCAACGCATGTCACCTTCCCAGGCATGGAGCCAACACCGGCGGTCTCGTCGAGCATGCGATGATGCGCCCGCGAACACCGTGACGCAGGCAGATATCTATTGTTTGTGCCACTCCATGCATGAGCGTTTGACCTCATGCCTGAGACTCGTGTGCAGATACTGTCTAACGGTGTTCGTGTCTCTATTCATCTGGTGGTATACTTGGGAGGAAGCACGGAAGCACATCGAGTTTCGTTCCGCAAATGTGTACAGCTGGCAACTTTACGGGGATCGCGACATTTGGCCGACCCTTGCGCTTCCTAGTATGAGGCTGTCGCAGCCCATTCTCACGCGACTGCACCTCATAACAACACTTCCCGCTGCAAGATAGCACGCGATGATGTGGCGACAGGGAAACTGCATGGCACTGGACCGCTCCGGCTCCTCGCTGGTGGATCGCCATCCATCCGTCCGTTTATCGTTTCTTTTCCCACCCCAATGCAAGGTTCCGCATGAACCACAGAAGCACAATGCTCGGGGAGACCAGCATGGCTCACAATCCGCTTTCCGGAACCCATATGGACTACCGCGGGCTTTGCGGTCACGTATAAAGGAGCTTGTGAGACGTCGTATGAGAGCCAGCCACCGAGCCATCTCTCCCGGAATGTTCAACGCAGCCTCACTCCTCTCCGCCCTCGTTCTCGCGCTTAACGTCGCGGCGAGCCCCGTCGAAATCCGGGCTCCGCCTGTGACGCTCCCCTTCTCGAAGCGCGTCAACTCGACCGGGCTGCTCAACCTTCTGGAGAACGACCTTGCTCGTGCTCGTGCTCTTCGTGCTCATGCAGAGGCAAAGACGTCAGGCAAACGTGCCGTCGTCTCCTTCCCGGTTACAAACGAGGTTGTATCGTACATCGCTTCGGTGGGTGCTACCCTACAGTTCGGTCAAAATCACAAAAATAATACCTTTGCCGTCAAGGTTGGAGTTGGTTCCCCTGCAACTCAGTACGACCTCATCGTCGACACCGGCTCGTCCAACACGTGGGTCGGCGCCACCAAGGCTTACGTTAGGACCAGCACGAGCACGCAGACAAACCAGCGTGTCTCCGTTACCTATGGCTCCGGCTCTTTCTCTGGTAACGAATTTACCGACCAGGTGACCCTGGCTTCCGGCTTGGTCATTCCCAGCCAGGTTCGCACCACCGTCCTCGTCTCGTCTCGATCTTGCATTGTTAATGCACATATATCCAGTCCATCGGCGTTGCAACCCGTAGCACCGGCTTCGAGGGTGTGGATGGTATTCTTGGTGTCGGCCCAGTTGACCTCACGGAAGGCGAGTGTGGGAGAACACACGCGATCCCAATGATACGCTGAACATGTTGTAGACACCCTGTCCCCCGGTACCACCACCACCATCCCGACCGTCACCGATAACCTTTTCAACCAGGGGTAAGTTCGCCTGCATCCCTTTATATGCATCTCCTGAAAGAGCAGTCTTTGCCTCCAGAACGATCACTGCACGTGAATTGGGCGTCTTCTGTGAGACTACCTCTGCCCATGAAGACTCTCATGCCTTGTGAATTGACTGGATCACAGTTGCGCCTACTAACACAGAAGAATCGACCAATGGAGAGTTGACATTCGGAGGCGTGGATAACAGCAAGATCACTGGCACTGTTGCCTTCACGTGGGTGACATCTTCCCGATGATGCTTCACCCAACACTCATTTCATGCTTCCAGCCCCCTTACCAACACATCCCCCGCCAACGAATTCTGGGGCATTAATGAGTCAATCCGTTATGGTACTTCCACTACCATCATGCCCACCACTGCTGGCATCGTCGACACTGGCACCACCCTGACTCTTCTCCCGACTGGTCGGTAACATGTTTGCACTCAGATATCTCATCTGAATGGTTCGCTTTCAGATGCATTTGCTCGCTATCAGTCCGCGACGGGCGCCGTGCTCGATCGTAACACTGGTCTCCTTCGTCTCACGACCACGCAGTTCGCAAACTTGCAGCCCTTGACCTTCACTACCAGTGGTGGCAGTTTCACGCTTACTGGTGTGTTGCATGTTTGCAGTGATGAGTACTAATTACTAACGACCGTCGTAGCTAACGCCCAGGCATGGCCTCGTGCCCTCAACACGGATATCGGCGGCACAGCGGGCAACGTGTACCTCATCGTCAAGTAAGCATACTACTTCCAGCTATGGGAGTCTTGGACTGACATGTAACTCGTTTCAGCTCCATTGGCACGCCCTCCGGCGAGGGGTTGGACTTCATCAACGGTCAGACTTTCCTCGAGCGCTTTTACAGCGTCTTCGACACGACCAACCGTCGCAGTGAGTGGTGCGGTTTGATTCCTATTCAATTCTCTCACACCGTTCCCTTGCAGTCGGCTTTGCGACGACCGCGCAGACCAACGCCAACACGAACTAAGGAGGATGACACAGTGAACGCTGGATGTTTTGTAAATATGTCAATGATTTATCGATGCTGCGACAGCATGCGTGGGCTCAACATTATCCGCCGAAGAGCGTGCATAAGCATCCAGATAGCACGCGGAAACTGTTTACTGCTGTATAACTGGTTCCATGAGCCGTCCGTCAAAGGATGCATCGCCTTCCACATCTACAGTCATTCCCGTCGATGCAGGGACACATGCATCCTTGAGCTCGCGTTCCAGAGCAACTTTGGCGGCAAAGCCACTGCAATGCATGGGCAATACGTATGTTGGTGTTGGGCGCAGCTGGCGGGATAAGAAGTCCACAGTCAAAGGAATCCGGTGATGTGTTTCTGGGCCGGCGAGATGTAATCCTCCTACTACCTGTGTTTTACGACCCATGAGATACGCAAAGAGCGGAGTACGCATGACTTGCCATGTAAACTGGCCTAGAAAGCCTCATCACAGCATCCCGTATCACATTAACAACCCCGGCATGAGAACAGCTGAAAACCCCAATGAGTCGCTCATGACCACCGATATCGTGAGACAAATAGCACTGACGCCGTGAAGATAACCAGTCCTTTCCCCAGGACATCAATAGCTGCATAACGTTCATCCATAATATCCTGAAATTTCTTGTCAGCCGTCCCATGTGTATATACACCCCATGTAACAACGTACCCATTCCCTTATCCATTTACCCTCCGATTTGTCCGCAACGAATCGCATCCCACCCATCAAACCTTCTTCGAAATCTGTGACGCGAGGAATTTCCCCGCTCACGTACACAGTCCCGCTGGCAACCGTATGGGGTTGATCGTTTGTATGTACCGTTCCCCCACATTTCTCTATGTCTTCAAAGGTAGGATCAGCAGGAAGTCGCCATGATACCTTGTCATAGTTAGGCGGTGGTGCGCCCCCGCGAGCTATCGGACGGCTCGGGTGCAGGTCAACGGCGACGTTCCCTCTTGCTCCTTGCTGTTGTCGGAGTTGTAGAAAGGAGAGCAGACCTCCCGAGTGGTCCGAGTGCCAGTGTGATAGGATAACCGTCGAAATGCGGTCGATCGGCACCTTCAGGGCATGCAGATTCCGTACAAGGGATTTGGACTCTGGTCCAGTGTCAAACAGGGTATAATGCGTCTGACCCCTGCTTTCTGTTTCCTGTATGGTCATATCCTCAGGAGAGCGTGCATAGGTAGTCGCTCGCTACGCACGATCAGGGCCGAAAACCCGTGGGCACCTGCGAAGGTCTTGGTTACATGTCATTATCCATGCCCAATGGCATGGACCATACCGCAACAGAAGTTCTCCAAATCGCATATGGGCACGCCAGTCAAATCGTCGATGGGAGGATCATGTGTCATATGATGCTTGATTTCATGAGAAAAACCTGGTGGGAGCTTGCTCATCCTGTTGTGCGTTAGTCGATGTCCATCATGCTATGTAATCGCAGTATTGGTCCCGCACCATTCGATGGAATTATCCACCAAGAAAGTGATCTTCAACCGTTCAACGCGCTGCATGGTGTGCGTCAGATACTGCTGCGCTCAAAACAATAGGGTCATTGGAAGATGCACACAAGCATCTACTATTGGCAAGATCCGTGGATGTGTTATTGGATGCAATGACGTAAGGAAACACAATGAAAATGCAATAAAGATAGTTGCGACAAAAGTACATATGCGAAAATTATGTTCGGCGTCATGCTATACAGGTGTCCTTCGTAGCTCGTTATACTTTTTGAAGACCATGGGCCGTGATGAAACCGTGCTCCTTGCTTCGCTAGGCAAAGCAGGAGTTCTCATCTTGTTCAACCAGCCTTTCTTGGCAGTTTTCGCGGCCGCGGTGGCCGACGCGCCCATCGTCGCCGGGACGGTACGTGGACTGTTCGTGACATCAGAAACAGGGTGCCGGTAGTCGGCCTCGGTCAAGTTTCTGCTGTGGGGACGGTGTAGAGAAGTCGCGCGTATCCGACCTTCTTGCGCAGGGTCCGAATATGCCGACGTCGTTGCGCTCGCCGTGGTGACTCTCCGAGGAGACTGCTGCATCATTACAGTCTCAGTGCGCGTGCTGCGGACCGGCGTAAAACCTGCCCGAGCGGCAGTCAATTTCCGGGACCGGGGCGTGTGCGACTTGGTCACGCCCGGTCTAGGCGCACACTCGACAGTGAAAGCTTGGGGAGGGAGGGTATCGCAGTCATCGAAGTCATCTGGTGCACGCCGTTTCTTTCCAATAGTGCTCTCGCTGGTCATTGGGGCAGTCATGCCTGATAGGTGTTCCGGAGCCTGAACGAATGGAACAGTTGAGAGATCGGGATGTGTCTGAGAACTTCCAGTCGGTGAAGCCGATACACCAGCGGTTGCTGAGACAGGCGGTGGAATAGGAGCAGATGTTGTCCGGACTTCTGCCATATGAGCGGATTCCGAAGGGAGATCGTGCGCCTGAGCAACAATAGGCTTTAATGAGCTGAGCGGAACGGCATTGCGATTCTCAGCAGCTTCCCGCGCAGCCAGGAGCTTCTTCTCGAGATTATGCACTTTGCGGGTCAAGGTCTCCACCTGTCTAGCCAGCTTCTTCTTCTCCTTTTGTTCGCTGCACAAGGGACATTAGTGCGTGGTTCTGTGGCTCCCAAGAAAAAGACCTACATGATCCAGGCCTCATCGTTCTCCTCAACCTCTTTAACCTTCTGACGGAGCATTTCTTCGAGGTCGTCAATCTTATCTTGAACTTCCTGGGATATGGTGGACATTACAGAGCTGCGTCGCAGCATGCTGACTTCTTCTTGTAAAGATGCGATAGCTTGGTCTCGGCCCGCCACCTCGGAGGAAAGCTGAGATTGGAGGTGATCCGCCGTACTCCGAGCCTGGCTGAGGTCTGCCGCTAGGTGGTCAAGTTGCTCTCTCAGCGAGCTAATCTCGACGTTACTATGGGCAGTGTGAGATGCGGTAGAGCGCTGGCCGGATGCACATACCTGTTCCGCAGCTTGCCCTCCAAGGTCTCGTGCACCGTGGTTGACTGCTTCATCTTGCAGTCTATCGCGGCGATCTCAGCAAGAAGATCATCCTTCTCCTTCAGAGTAGCTTGCAGCATAGCCTCGGTTGCTGCAAGTCCTTTCTGCAACGTGGACACTTCACCTCGAAGCACAGCTTGAGCGGCTTCAGATTGTTCGTAGCGCTCCGTGCTAGCGAACAAGTCTTTTGCGAGACTCTCGGCTTCTTTCACTCTGCGAGCATTGTCCTCCCGGATTCGGTTCAGTTCCTCCGTGGCTTGATCAAAGCGTCCCTGTAGTTCGCGGAACTCCTCACCATGACGGTCTCGAGCTTGCTGGAGCTCGTTTTCAAGGCTGAGCACCATGTCAGCCTGTCGCTCTGCATCGCGCAGGCGCTGGTCGTAGCCTTGCGTGGCCCGGGATAGCTCTTCCTTCAGCTCGGTAACCAGGCAGTCAAGCTCATGCCGAGCAACCTTCGTCGCCTCCAGCTCGTCCATCGAGTGTTGCAGTTGATCACGTATATTCTTCAGAACATCCGCGTGTTCCACCTCCAGTTCGCGGAGCCTTCGCTCCGCACCCGAGAGTTGCGCTTCTAGAGCCGTCTTCGCAAACTGGAGATCCTCACTATCTTTCTCTCTGTGCTCATCCTTTCTCTTCGCGGCCTCGAGGTCCGCGAGGGCAGCAGATAGCTCATCGGACAGAGTCGAAACCTGTATACCGAGATCTGCCCTGCTTTGCTCCAGCTTTGGGTTGCGACCAGCATCGTCGGAATCCCTTGTTCCTGGGGTCAAGGAACGGCAGCTGTGCGCGGCCCACTTCGCTTCAGCTGTTTCAAACGCCTCGCATTTGCACCGCAAATCCTCAACCTCTTCCTGGAGGCGTCCCCAAGTCGAGTGTCCCGAGAACGGCAGGTTGGAAATTGAGGAGGAGCTCATTGGGGTAGCGTCCGCAGAGCTCGCGGAGGGACGGAAGCGACGTAGGGTAGTGTTATGCTGCTCGAGTACGGCAACAGCTAGCACAAGTTGTCGGCGCTCGATGTTCGTCTGCTTTGCCAAAGTCTGCAGGGCCGAAGTGGTTGCTTCAAGCGAATGGGTAGCCTCGCTGTGCATCGATTTCGAGTTATCCAGTTCCGCCGCCAGTTGGTCATTGCGCTTCTGAGCAGATGATAGTTCCGCAGTTGATAATTGTTGATCTCGCTGGACGACCGCAAGCTCCTTCCGTAACGAAAGAACAGCGAGTCGTGAACGCGTGACGGTCTCCGCCAGCACGTCAATAAGGACCGATACCTCAGCCTCCCTCTCGTGCTCCATCGTCCTCAGTTGAACGTTTGCCTTCTCCGCCTCCTGGATAGCCTCGGTCATCTGTGCAGCTGTTTCCTCGCGAGCTGCGGCATAGCTTTGCTTCTCCGCCTCCAGCGCTTCAATCCGTCCTTCCAGATTCTCCATCTCCATCTCAACGTCCTCAACTCTACTCAACGCTTCGTCGCGAGCTGCTCGTGCTTCAGCACAGTCCTCAATCATCGCTTCCTTCTGAGCCGACATCATGTCTAGCTCCGCAGTCATCTCCTCGATCCGCTCCTCCTGTAAACGCAGGTTCGTTTCTAGCCTCCGAATGTCGTGTTGGTGGGCGCCAATCTGGTCCGTCCGCCGCTGGACACGAGCCTCCAGTTCCTCGATATAATCGCGTAGCGTTCGCGTTGCTTCATGTGCGCTGACTGGTCCAGAGGTAAGTTGCTGTGAATAGCGATCTTCTGCTTCGGCTAGCTCTTCCCTAGCTGTCTCAAGTTCGTGTTGCAGGTTGGCCACTTGTGTAATCAAGTCGTCCCGCTGGGACTCGACAAGTTCAAGGGCCTTGATAGTTTCCGCCAGTTGGTCCTCTGACTGTGCCAAAGCCAACGAAAGGCGGGAAAGTTCGTCGCTCGTTTCGCTCGCCTTGTTCTGGAGCAACCGGATTTGTACCTGGAAGCCGTCCCGCTGGACCTGAGTACCCAGGAGTTCTTCCGATAGGGTCTCCACACGGGCCTCTGCAGCCTCCAGGGACGCCTCCATCTCCATCAGCATCTCCAATCTTTGCTCCGCAAGTTCGTTGACATCCGCGAGCTCTTGTCGGACGGCGTCAATTTGTGTTAATAATTCATCATCGGACTGGGCTGCCCTCAGGTCGTCCGACTGTGAACGTGCGGCTACCAGCGAGAGAACCGAAACAGCGACTTCCAGGCGTCGATTATCTTTCGCTGCGCTCGTCTCCATCAACTTCGTCAGCTCTGCAAGCTGGCTCTCGAGAGTCTGAACGCGGAACTTGGCCTCCATTTCTACGAACTCGAGGTCTGTCCTCAACGCATCCCGCTCGCTACGTAGACGCGAAGCTGTTATTGTGAGACGTTGCACCTCGGATACAGCATCTGCCTGACCCGCTGTAGATGTGGAAGGCCGTGTTGTGTCGATGAACGATTGGCGGAAAGATGGAACAGGAGTTGAGTGATATGGATTCCCTGCGAGATCAGGTGCCAGCAATCCATCTGCGAATCCAGTCCCTTGCATGGTAACGTCGCCGTCGAGATCACGTCGAGAAGCAGACCCTTGCCTCGGAATTGCCGCCTGTGCTTCCGAAAGGCGTCTGCAAGCCGATTAGGATAGAACACCGGCCGATACGAACCACGTACTTGGTTAGGGATTCAATTGTTGCCGTGTGCTCCTGCATGACTACCCGTGAACGTTTCAGCTCAGCCTCCACGGCCCTTAGCTGGTCCGTTGCGGTTTCTCGGTCACGAAGTAATTCTGAATGCCGCGCCTCCATGTACTCAACTTTCTCGGTCTGGGCTGCCAACCTCGCCTGCATGTTCTTCAACCTCTCCTCTAGCTTCCCCGTATCAACCCTCGCGCGCCGTTTAGACTCGTCCTCCATTTGCCTGACCATCTTTTCCAGTGCGGCCGATTTGATCTCTTCTTCCTCGATCCTTTCCAGCAATTCCTGTTCCCGCGCTTGGGCCTCATGCCCGGCCTGGGCTCGAAGGTACTCCAGCTCCTCATTCTTGTCCTCGATTGCCCCTTCCAAAGCGGCCTCTCGCGTCTGCATTGCCTTCTCCATGGCCATCTTCTCGTTTTGGACGCGTGTCAGCTCGCGTTCGAGCCGGCTGAGTTTCTCCTGAACAGCCCGCAACTCATCGTCCTTCCGGGCCAAAGCTGCTCGGCCATCCGCCAGTTGCTGCTCAAGCGAACTGAGCTGTATATTAGATAAAGAAGAAGAGCGAGGGCGGGAGGACCGTGACCGGCGAGATGGCGAAGGAGCTGGCGCCGACGTCAACTGGTCTAGGTTCGCTTGTAGCTCCCGTATGCGTGACTCTAGCTTCGTTTTCTCGACCTGGAGTCTAGCAAAGTCCGCTCTTGATCCGTCTGCGCTTGACGACAGGCGCTGCAGGGTTATTTCAAGTTCCTTGGCATCGCGCTCTTGGGCTTTGATCTTGTCTTCGGCATGTTTCAGAGCGATCTCTACGTTCGATCGTTGTATCTTCTCGTTCTGCATGTCTTGAGCTTGTCGTTCGAGTTGATCGTGAAGACCCAGAGCGCGGTCGGTCTCTCGGCGAAGCTACGGGCCAGTATCAGCAGGTTCTCACTTCAGCCAGGGAAAGGGGGTTGAACCTTGTTAATCGTCTCGTCCAGCTGCTTCTTCATGTCTGCAAGCTCTGCATCCCTCTTGAGGAGCTGACTCTGGAGGGTAACACATTGATTCTCTGACCCATATGTAAACGGAACGAGCAAGGAAGGGTGACGTGCACATACATACCTTTGTTGGACAAACGCTGCTTGAGCTCTACAACTTGATCTGAGTCGTGGTTGGCGCCGATATCGACGGCCGACATGGTCGAGTGCGGACGGCGCGGGTCCGTGATGAGTTGGAGTGAGCTGAACCGGAAGCCAATAAACCAAGGCGCGCACCACGTGACCAGGGGACCGCGCACTCTCTTCCCCGGACAACGCCGAAGAAGGCGGTACCGTCCAGGCTTGGTCTGAATTACGACACGCCTGTTGCTGCCCACCATGGTCGGATATGATGCACTCCATCGACAGTGCCGAACATTAGAATCGCTGTTTGACACCAAGCTTACGACTTATACCCGCTTGGCTAGCTCTATTTCCAGAGGGGAACATAGCGACCTCGAAGCGTCCGGTTCCAACGAGCGGTGGAGAGATGTCGAAAGCGAAGTTGAAGATTTATTAGAGAAGGTCAGCTTTTTTCGCCGCTTGGTACTCCTTGTGACCCACTAATACTGAATTGATACCAATGTCAGCTACGCGAGACCAACGAACAGCTCAGCGCACTCGAGACCGACCCCACCTCACCACCTTCGCAATCAATGATCCGAGCCATTCAGCGGCATAGGGATGTGTTTAGAGACTATCAAGCAGAATTTAAAAGGACGCAGGTCTGCCGCTTTGGCTTTTGCTATACTCTACCCTCACTAATGTATTCAGGCTAACGTACGAAACGCCCTCGACCGTGCCAACTTGCTATCGGGCGTTCGGAACGACATAGAGTTTGCGTGTCTCTGCTTCGTCCCGCACACTCGCTAATTGACGTTCTTCAGCGCGTACAAGAGCTCCGCAGCCGACAGTCTACTTGCAGAACGTAGCCGAATAGACAGCTCGCACAGGATGACAGATGATATACTTGAGTGCGTTCTGGAGTAACCACGATTCGCTCGGGCATGAACTCACCAGGGACATTCCAGACAAGCATACACAACCCGCGCGGAGTTCTCATCGCAATCTGTATCGATTTCCAGTATCAACGCGCGGATGCAAAATGTCATTAGTAAGTAACTCACTTACGTTGTTCGACGTACAAACGTCTCAGTGCGAAGCAGGTACGATGCCGGGAATCAACAATTTACTCTCGATGATCAAGTCGCGACGACGGCGAGACGCCATCATCATGGGTCTCGTCATCGGTATATGCACTATCCTGCTCTTGAGTTACATATTCTGAGATTATGGACGATGGGCGGAGATCTTTCTCTTACGTCCCTCACCTTCAGCTTCGCATTACCCTTGTATGATACACTCTTCATTCAGTAATTATATATACTTGGAAATCGGCCTTGTTCAGATATTCAGCCCTCCGAACCATCCCTTCGTCGCCTGACTTGCAGCAAGCTGTTTGGCCTTTTTCATAGGTCAATGACGAATGGATGGCACCGAGCAAGACTAGGTACAGACCTGCTTCAGCATGTTTCGGGTCCCTTCTTGGAGTGCTTCTGAATGCTCTTGGAGGCTACTCAACATTTCACTGTTGTTGGTAGACTCTTATCAGTTATCTCGAGTTCCAAACGAGGCTCAGGTCCGTATACCCACCCTCGTTCGTCGACAGCATTGCCGAGTCGACCGTACAATGCACTGCTCGTTGCCTGCATGTTCTGCAGTAAACCAGGAGTAGCAAGTTCTCCTCTGTTCGCATCTTCATCAGCGCTAGAGGACCACTTGACTTGTCCGAGCTTCTGTTTGGGAGGGAGCGATCGAGGTAAGGGGCGGTCTGGGCCCGCCACTGCATATATCCAGGAGTATCAAGCCTGTAGGTGAGCTGGACATATCACTCACATATGATGTCGAGCTGCTCTGCGGTAATCGTCTTTTGCACACCGACTCCAAGCCATGAACCCACTGTGCCCAAAACTGTCGCTGGCCCTATATTGATAGGCTGAGGCGGTGGCGGCATCGTTCGGCTACGGATAGTTGACACGAGATCCACGTGTATAGGGGCGTCTGCTGGGGAGCGCCGGATGTTGAACAGGGAACCGTATGTTTCCTTCTGAACGAATCCAGAGTTCATATGTCGATGCCATATGACGAAATCCCCAGACTCGTCAAGACTTGGTGCTCTGAACCAATTATCAAATATAAGTTGCAAAAATTAGCTTGTTTCGCACATTGTAGATGCAGACGGAAGTTCCAGGGTATGTATCAGATCGAGGCTCGGCAGCGAGTAGACTAATGCTTTCCCCTTGTCTGTCAGGGCCGCGAGAACGAATGCATCTGATCGAAGGGTATCAACGCCTCGAGGTAGCCTCAAGTCGCAAAACGTACCACTGCGGTCAACAACCTGCACCGTCTGCACAGTACCCAACTTGCTGGCTGCTGGCCAATCAATCTTGGCGACGCGGCTGCCGTTGAGATCAAGGACGGTTTTTACGCCCTTTTCTCCCGCGCATATCCATACGCAGTGTTTGCTGTGCTCCCTCGCCGGCGTTGAATTTGACAATCCGCGGCTCGAGGTTTGAGTCAGACCAACACCTCGTCTGTTGAGCTTGCATCGACGCCCCGTCTTACTTTCCAGAATAAAAGTCTGCGGAAAGGGATGGACCATGCCGTCGATGCCTTGTGATGTGTCCTGTACTTCAAAGCCGGTCGGAGATTGTGATGACGGTAGCACCGTATACAATGAGGCGTGCCCTGAGGCGCGGACGGCAACCAGCCGTATTTGAGGTGTAGGATCTGAACCAGGCGTCATAACCGAAGTATGGCGAACTGGTGGATCTATGAAACCATACCTGTCGCTGTTTCACACACTGTCCATGTTAGTGAAGTGAAAGGAACCGCCTCGGAGTGGTGTAGGATTGACGAGAACGACTTCTGCGCCTTTGTCGCGGGGAACATCCGGAGTAAAACGGACGGCTCGCGGTTACTTTTGTGCACGATGAACAATGACGCATCCGTATATGATGCGGCAAGGAATCCTATGCAGAGAGTAAGTCACTTGCGTGTTTGGGAGGAAGTCTTGGACGTGCCGTAATCAGACAATGAAAAACTCGATACAGGCCCCCTATCGGTAGACAGCATGAAGTCCGGGCACCATCCTGACCCGTACCCAAGCTGAGGTATATGCCCAAGCATCAGAACCTCCTTGTCTAATGCATGGCCTTTTGACAGATCTGCTCCGAGACCACGTTTGAGCCGGTAAAGTATCAAATGCCCAGTGTCGAGAACCAAGGCGCATTGTGACGCCTCCGAACACAGCTGAGCACCGGTAATGTTCACCTTGCCAGAGATAAACGCAGGCGAGAGACTTGAGACGGAAGGATCCAACAAAACGGGTCCCACATCAATGGATAGCCCCGTTAGCAGCCTGGGATAATCAGCGGTCAAAGGCACCTCTTTGAGGAGTTGTATGCTGATGTCGCGGAAGTTAACGATCCCACCCTCGTGAATCGTCATCAAGAGTCGATGGGGTTGATACTATGGAGCATTCATGAATGGTTCGATGGGCGTTATTAGTTCCTCACCTCCACTAACCGCGATTGTGCGCCTTCTTGAGTGTTTTCCACCCATGCGGAGCCTCCATCGAAGGACAGCATTTCGTTTTGACTGGGCTCGCGGGAGTGATCGAGAAGGCTTTTGTAATTATCCCTCTCCACTTTGCTCAGCTCACCGTTGATAACGGCGATAGACCCACTCCAGTGCGATGGTGAAAGCGTCATGCGGACAGGACCCATGGCCGTAGACAGCGATTCCAGAGTCGACGACAGTTCTTGCATGATTGAGTCGTCGGAGCCCAGCCCGCTCGCTACTTGTTGCGCTACTATTGTCGGACGGGGCGAGGAGGACACCGCCGATCGCGGAGGAGAGAAACGGTATACCTCCAGGGAGCGTGTCCCTGCCTTCGCCTCTGATACGATGATGATAGCTGATGGGTCCCAGTTGCCGGAAAAATGGGGGCTTTCGCGAGGAACAAGCAAGAAATCCTGGACTACGGCGCTGCCCGAACTTGGATAGAATGTCGCATTGATCGGGGTGAGCGATTGACGCATAGCCTGACGAAAGTACGGATGGATTCCAGCATTTCCAGTGGTTGCGGGAGGCTCAGACGGATTGAACGCAGGAAGCTCGATTACATTGATTCCTGGTTCATCCGTGGAGTTCAGCCCACCGAGGATAGTTAACGTGGTCGCCCCTCCTCGTGGATCATCGGAGTTAGGAAAACCGCTCCATGCAAGCTTGAATATAGGCTCCCGTGAAACTATCTGACCAACGCCAGGCACGGAACAAGGGTCTGGAATCTTCTCTCCGTCGACGAGATTGACATCGAGGTCATCTAACGTGCGGACGAGCAGAGGCCTTTCGTTATCGTCTGTCGCCCAGAACGCAACGGAGCCATCTTCGTGGCCGACAGCAAAGAAGTGCCCAGTTGGGTGTATAGATATCGCAGTCACTGGCGGACAGCGAAAAGTCATCAAGTCCTATTAAGCGATATGAGCTTCGTCGAAAGTGAGAGGTATTATGGGGTGAATGTTACGGGCTGCGCATATCCGTTACCCCCTGGTGCCCCCGGAGGGAGAATATATTGAAAAGTACGCAGCGGCGACCGTTCACTCTGTATTTGTGCTCAATCATTTTGTGTCTGGCGACAAGTTGGTTTCCTCACGACGTTCATGAGCACGATACCACCTTGGGTACAGGGCAGTTAGTAAGGCAGCCACCCCACATTTGGCCAGATTACTCGCCGCTGTACAGGACGAAAACAAGATTTAGATCTCGTGGATGGGACTCAATTCCGATAGCAGATTCCCTGTCAGTGATCATCTGCATGGAATGATTGAAGAAGCAGATCATTGTGCTTACGACCGTGGTTCGGAGTGAACGCTCAGCCCGCTCCTTTCTAGCTTCTCCAAGTACAACAGCCATACATTTTCGATGGTATAAGGCGAAAATCGCAGACAGAGGAGGTCGTATGTCTTGACAACGCCTGAACTCAGGGCAACGAACATCTGTCGAGGAAGTTATATATCGAGATGTGTGTGATACTTGATAGTCATACGTGACTATGCGTCGGAGACACATGAATGGCACTGATGTCCGATGCGTTGCTTGATCAACAGAATTTAGACCTGCTTTGAGAAAGACGAACTTGATGACTTCCTTCATCTTGGTGCTGGTCTGTAGCTTGGGTCGGCCCTGTGCGGCCAGATCCCATACATATAGCCGATTCGCGGCATCTGGATACGCCTCAGGTACGAGTGCGTCGTAGAAACAGTGCTCTGACCAGCACACACTAGCTTTGACGCCGATGTGGCAAATTGAACGTATTTGACTTCGATTGGTTCGGGTATGAGCAGCCTGACAGTGACTCCTACGTTCCCGCTGAGATATATGACGCCGGTAGCAGTCCCTGGTCACATCGCATGAATGAACGATTATCGACGTGAATCAGAGCCGTCTAGCGAACCGGCGGCGAATAGACCGAGTACAGGATCCACGGCGAGAGCAACAACATCCAGAAGATGGTCCCAGGATCTGAACGCGGACACGTTCCATTCCTTCGCGTCCGACAGTTCTGTCGATAAATCCAACGCCTTGCCACCCAGCTTGATGCCGGAAAGCATGCTGTCGATCGACGATCCAGAGAAAGATTCGGACCAGAGATAGTCACCCCGGGTCCGGTGGCAGCGCGCGGCTTGACCTTGAACACAGGCAGCTGACGCACCGCTCGATGGGCATGTTCCAATGACGGACCCGACGTTCACCATCGCCCCCGCCGGCTCATCCAAAAATGCATATAAACTCCGGCGTTCGCAGCATCCTTCATGTCCTTCGCCCTCAGAGCTAGTCATTGTCAGCGCCTGAGATCTTGGTCTTCACACCTGCACTCCAGCAAACAATTCGCCACCAGTTCTCGCAATCAAATGCCTTCGAGCAACCCGGACGCCCCCAACGCCTCCGGCCTCGCCGCAAACGAGACCAAGGCTTTGGAAGAGCGTTCTATCCAGCCTCATGAGGAGAGCATCATCCAGTCCATCAAAGAGATGTATACATGCAAGCCGAAGCAGGTGCGCACCTTTGGCGCTTCCTTTTGGTTACCGGCTCATCTTGGATGAGTGCGCGTTAGTCTACCTACGAGATTTATAGCAAGGATGCTGTCTTTCACGACCCTATCGGCATTGCCAATGGCAAGGACTCCATCATAGCGCAGTTCAATGCTCTTGCAAAGGTGCCGAGCTGTTGTGCATGTCTGTACCGTTCGCCAACTAATGAACCGTAGATTTTCCCCAAGGCCGACATCCCGAAGTTCCGCCTTCTGCAGAATCCATCCAGCGTGCCATCTAGTACGCTCCTAATCGACCAAGACGTCGCATATTATCGCAATCCGGACAAGGAGCCTACAAAGGTCATTGCGTGAAGTACGCTACGTGTGTTTTTCTAACACATCCTCCCTAACAGGTGGTGAACTCCCTGTTAACGCTTGAGACGTCGTCCGGTCTGGTTACCCGTCACACGGAGGAATGGGACCACCGCCACGAACCCGCATCTGGGGATGGGTATGTGCATAGATGATTATTGCGAATGTCTACTCAACATGTGTCTAGGTTCTTCGGGTTTCTGAACGAACAGAGGAAGAAAGCGACAGCTGCTATGACGGATATGTTCACGAGCAAAGAGCCCCCTAAGAAAGAGTAAATGGGGTTGTCATTTTGAGCCAAACTAGCTAAGGATACGTGAAACCTGTACGCTCATCAAGTAATAGCAGCGTGTCGACCGTGGACGAATGCTTTCCAATTATGCTCCAGCCTGCGCACCGCGCCCCATCCACTCTTATGAACCCCTATTGCCACATCATCCTCTGCGTAAGACCACTCTTCCTCGACACCCCATCCCCTATTTTGCGCTATAACGCCTATCATTCGCCATGTCATAGGTCCACTCTGGGCAGCGGTGTGATAATCTGACTCGGCAAGGATCCTCTCCGGAGCAGCAGCCTTGATCAAAGCAACGTGATTGGGTGACCGAGAGTTGATGCCCACGGAAAGCGAAATATATACATTGGGATGTTGTGACTGGGCCGAATATTATATATATATATCATCAAGGAAGCAAAGGGAACACACCTGAATTCTTTTCCAAGTTTCTGAACTCAGACCACAGCTATGTAAGTCCACGTTGATCTCCAACCAAGCATGTCCATGTTTCGCTTTCAAACGGTTCAACAGGTCGACAGTGATCTGTTGGGCTTTGACACTGTGCAAACTAACACTTCTGCCAAGCTCCACAGCGAGATCAAGCTGTGCCTCTAATATGGCGAGTTGATGTTCAGTGGGTATGGTGAATGGTGACAAGAAACGAGGGTTAGCCGCGTATGAATGGGCGATCCTCGCGGATCTATCGATGCCTACTTCGCCAAGCATAGCTGAAGGGAACTCGAGAAGATGGGCACGGACATTATCCAGGATCGCTGACAGCGGCGTAGGAGCCGGAAGATGGGGAAGCAGAGCGCCAAAAGCCTCCTCCTGCGCGGGGTCTGTTGGATCGAACAGCTCCCTGTAATGCTCTTCTACAGGAGGCAGAGAATCAGCCGCCTTCACAGAGATCAGGTGGGTGAACCATGGATGGAATCCTGTAAGGATCGAGTGGGCGGTTCGAAGGCTGCAGCAGCGAAGCTACATGGACGGGCTAACCAAAGCAAGGGATCACTTTGTCCGGGTACTCTCGTGCGAGCTGCGCCACAAGTTTCTGGTCGCTTTCGCGGGTGGCCATGGCACAGAGCTTGTGTGGGAGAGTCCGAAAGACATCGGTTTCGATCCCGGAGTCGGTCGGATGGCAATGCACGTCGACAATATGGGCGAGAACCGATGGGGAGATGGACGAATACTGGCTCGGCGCATCATGGTCGCCGCTCTTCTGCTGGTCCTGATCACAACTGGGAGCGGTGATGCCGGCATACTCATCAGCAAAAGGTGGTCGGCCCAGAGAAGCATTGTGATTGACGCCAAGTGTAGCTTGCTGTTGGTGCGACATCAACAGTAGGTCTGGGTCGCAAAAAAGCGGGAGAGGTGGGGCGAGCGTGGGATGGGCTGGATGATGAGCGGAACAGTGGCGGTTTACGGCTGCCGCAGCTGCGTATCGAATGAAATATCGGAACGGTAGCCAAGCAGCAGTTGCAGGAAGTCGATTTGATTGTGAGCGGGTTGCGAGGAATATGGGAACGACTATCAGTCCACTATCGCGTCCGAAAGCGCCGGTTGCGCCGGAGTTGGTCTCCAGACTCACTGACGCTGTTTCGCTGCGCGTCGAATGCTCAACCTCGCGCGCCGCCGTATCCAGCGTCATCACATCTCATCGAACATTCTCAAGCTTGCATTGCCCGCACGACCGATCAGACCGCTTGCTATGCATCGAGCCGTAGGAATAGACACGTCGCCACCTTCAGCGCGATGGATGAAGGACAGGCTGGACCGCGACTTCTTCAAGAGGTCTGTTGAGGTCGTCGGCGCAAAAGTTCCGGCGGAAAAGACTGGACCTGCTCTGACGGCTCTTCAACCGAAGAGGTATGTCACGGCGCTACGATCTGATCTTGGCGCTGACAATTGACCAGGGCCGTGTTGCGCATACCAAAAATCAAAACTGCCGTGCCGCTTCCGTCAGGAGACCGTCTAATTCTGCTCAATTACTCGAAAGCAGGTAAACATTCCAGCCTTTCCGTAGTATGCGCACTGAATTTTCCGCAAGCCAGCCGATGTCGCGCCCGATGTGAAGTCGTACTTGGATACTTTGCCTGCTGAACTTTTATCGCACCATGTCGACTTGGAGTACGACTATTGGACCGCAGGTGAGCAACCACGCAATGCTTCGCAATAAGACCCGTGGTCAATGACTGGCTCCAGAGGAGATTCTCCATGCGATACTACCGGAGGAACTCTGCGACGGTGCTCCCGCAGGCTTTGCTATGACCGGCCATATCGGTTAGTTGAAGTACCAATCTAGAAAGTTCGCTTCACTCATACATGTGCGGTTAGCTCACATGAACCTAAACGATGAATACCTCCCTTACAAACATATGATTGGTCAGGTTATCCTAGACGTACGTGGGCCGTCCTCAGTAATAATGGTTCTTGCTCAGCTTGGACAGAAAAATCCCGCTGTTCGGACAGTGGTAAACAAACTTGACAGCATCGACCATCAGTTCCGTTTCTTCAAGATGGAGCTGCTCGCCGGAGAACCGGATTACGTTGTAGAACACGTACGTTTGCGATATCAACAACCCGCCGTTATCCACGTTCAGCTATTAGCAGCACGAATCTGGCTGTCGTTTCACGTTCGACTTCACCCAAGTGTACTGGAATTCGCGTTTGCACACGGAGCATGATCGACTCGTTCAGTCGTTCAAATCCGACGATATCGTCGCCGACGTCTTCGCGGGCGTTGGCCCTTTCGCTGTGCCCGCGGCTAAGAAAGGCTGCGCAGTCCTCGCCAATGACCTGAACCCGAACAGCGCAAAATACTTGCAGAAGAATGTCGACGACAACAAGGTGAGGCGGCAGTCATGAATAGAATGATCCAGCTGGGGCCGATGCCTTGCAGGTCGGAGATTTGGTCCGTGTCTCCTGTGAGGATGGCCGGGATTTTATCCGGACAGCTGTTACTCGGGTACAGACGAACCCATTTCCTCCTTACAAAGGCCCGAAGCCCAGCAGATCTCAAGAGAAATCTCGCCGTCGTGCTATGCCCGCGGCAGATGTGGCGACACCCATAGAGCGGCAGCCGCGACAAGTCATTACCCACTTTGTGATGAACCTACCGGACTCTGCTATCACATTTCTTGATGCCTTCCGTGGGATATACACGGGTGCTCTACCGGAGTTCTCGGAGATCGTATCGGAGAGTGGTAACCAGCTTGTCGCCTCCAGTAGGCTGCCCATGATTCATTGTCATTGCTTCACGCGGGAGTTGGAAGCGGAAAAGGCGGAGGCTGACATTCGCCAAGTACGTCTGTTTGCTGTTGCTGTCTTTCGGTCATCTGACCGGGGAACTATCAGAGAGTGCAGGTGACGATGGGGGCGCCGTTGACGGAGGAAGTGTCGTTGCATCTCGTACGCTCCGTCGCGCCAAATAAACACATGTACTGCATAAGCTTCAGGCTGCCAGCGGCCGTTGCGTTCAACACTCCTTGATCGTGATTGCGCATCACTGTTCTCAAATTGCTTCAATGTCATCGACCAATTATGATATCTTGGATGGACGGCACTTATGCCAGCTTGACCAGACGCATATCGGAGTTTAAGCGGAATTCCTCGGGTGGATGCGTATACCCGTCGCCCACGTGATCTACACCCCGCAACTTCCGGCGCCCCGAATGTGCCCTACCTGAGTGGGTGTGCTTGGGACCTGCTCTGCTCTGCTCTTGTCGTATCTCCCCCGGACCTGTTTTCACTCTTTTGCGGACATTTGGGCACATAAGACGCTCCCTAGACTATAGAGCACAACTCTACGATCGTCTATAGACAAATACACATGTGGCCCATCTCGCTACCCCGCATTTTCCCGGCCGTGCACTGTGACGCCGACAGCACCGGAAGCACTGTTGCAGGCGCGGCCATAAACACAGTCAAGAACGTGGTCTCCGTTCAGGAAACGGAGCTCAAGCGATGGCGTCGGACTTTCGAGTCGAACGCGAAGACTGAGGTTAACGGCGAGAAGTGCGTAGACTGGATTATATACGTGCTACTCGCCTAGCTAACTTCAATGCGATACACAGGTACTTGTCACCAGACCAGTTTGTGGAGGCGATAGCACCTGCCGGAGATGCCAAGATCGCGCGAAGTGAGATTACCCAGGCGTATGGCATCGTCACTGCCTTGCCGCATGTTGAATTCGATTTTAGGCCAATTCGCAACCCTTTTTCGTGTGGCGGACACGTCAAAGCGTGGTCTTGTATCTTGGGACGACTTCGTGGTCTTCGAGACGCTGCTGAAGCGACCAGATGCCGACTACTGGATCGCTTTCCAGTACTTCGACGTGTCAGTGGATTATGCTCCGGTTTGAGGAAGTAACTGACAATGTTTGGACTTCTTAGCGATGCGTCCGGCACTATCTCGTTTGACGAACTCAAGAATGTTTTTCTGGCGAATGTGGGCCCGGATGCAATACCCTTCAATTTTGACTGGTACGGAGTTCGCTCCGTGCTATATAATTCTTTACTTATGGACCGTAGCGATTGGATGCAGCTCTATCTGGGCAAAAAGGACGGGAGGCATGTGCTTGGCTGTGAGCAAGTATGTCCTTCGGAGGGCTCCAATGCTGACGTCCATGACAGACAACGAGTTCACGCAAGTAATGAAGGGTCTTCAAGGCGAGCGGTTGCGGCAATCCTTCAATTACCTTGATGCCGACAAAGACGGTTTCATCAAGCCTGATCAGTTCAAGCGCATCGTACTGGTGCGTGCCCGGGTAAACATTCTTGATTGTAGTCCATATATCGTCCCCATCTAGGAAATTGCAGGCCACAAACTCTCCGATGCAGTGTTGGAAAGACTTCCAACGTTAACCACTATCAGTCCCGGAGGCCGTATATCTTATTCAGAGGTCGTTGCTTTCTACAACGTGATCAGAGGTACGCTATACCACGGCATCCATGCTTCGACGGCTTATGCTGCCTGCTCATAAGACATGGATATGATCGAGCGGTGTGTCCATTCACCCAGACTAACGCGATGCGGTTCTGACTTTGTTCAGTGTCATCCGGGATGCTACAGCGAGATCAAAGGATGGTCGTATAGATCAATCCGACTTCCTCAACCACGCGCAATCCAGCACTCGTTACTCGCTGTTCACTCCGATGGAGGCGGCTATCATCTTCCATTTTGCCGGCCGCGGCAACGGCGCTCAACGGCTGTCCCTCTTGGACTTCGGGCAGTTGCTTGATCCGCGGTGGCATGCTCCGGGAGAGCAAATCGAAGTCAAAGCAGCCTCCGCTACGTCATTCTTGCATCAAGTCGCACATTCTGTGTATAATTTCGGGCTTGGAGGTAGGTTTTTTGTTGGTTTCTTTACTCGCGTGATCCTCATCTTGCTGGGACAGGCATCGCTGGTGCATGTGGTGCAACTATTGTTTACCCTATCGATCTCGGTGAGTGTGGAAATCGCTTGAGTTTCATGAGTGCGGCTCATCTTGAGTATAGTCAAGGTAAGAGTGTCACTCCTTAGGTTTAGTGATGGGATTGACGTTCCAGAATCGTGGATTACAATGATGTCCAGACTCGGTACGGTCATATCCTCACCTTGCAAAGTTGAGTTGGGAGCTGACCCATCGCATCCGTATTCAGCATGCAGAACCAACGATCTACCGTCGGTGAGTGAACAGGAAACGAGGCAGCACGGGCGTCGCTGACTTGAACTAGTTGGTCAACTTCTGTACGAGAACAGTATAGATTGCGTTCGCAAAGTCTTCCGCAATGAAGGTTTCGTCGGTTTTTACCGTGGCTTGGGACCCCAACTTGTGGTATGAATCCGAGCATGATTGACATGTCCTCTCGCTGAACCATCTCACAGGGAGTCGCTCCAGAGAAGGCCATCAAGCTGACTGTCAATGACCTTATCCGCGGGCGTGCCATGGACCCAGAAACGGGGCGTATAACGCTGCCTTGGGAACTGGTGGCGGGTGGAATGGCTGGGGGCTGTCAAGTGGTACGCGCCTCCTGCAGCGAACAAGTTTAAGGCCATGCTGGACCAAATTCGTTATCAGGTTTTCACCAACCCTTTGGAAATTGTGTAAGGCTCTTTACCTGTTCATGTTCGCGGATGTTTAATGATTAAACGGCCACGACAGTAAAATTCGTCTGCAAGTTCAGGGCGAAGCCGCGAAAATAGAAGGCGCCAAGCCAAAAGGCGCTGTGCATATCATCCGTCAACTTGGTTTATTGGGGTTATACAAAGGGGCAAGCGCTTGCTTGTTGCGCGACATCCCGTTCTCCGCAATCTACTTCCCCGCGTATGCACATCTGAAGAAGGATTTTTATCACGAGGGATATAATGGTAAACACCTCTCTTTCTGGGAAACGCTCTCCGCGGCGGCGATCGCGTGCGTGTCTCCTTCATCTGTTGCCTAGATGTTGACCATGGCTGACAATGTTGCAGAGGAATGCCTGCTGGTATGACCCACTCTTTTGCTGAATGTGTCAACATCGATCTCATGCTGGCCGTATAGCCTACTTCACGACGCCAGCGGACGTGGTGAAGACTCGCCTGCAAGTGGAAGCCCGCAAGGGCCAGTCCACTTACAAGGGCATGGGTGACGCATTCGCCAGAATATGTGAGTGTGTGGAGAATGACGGTATGTATAATGCTGACCGACGGGTCTAGACCAAGAAGAAGGTTTCAAGGCGTTCTTCAAGGGTGGCCCGGCGCGTATTTTGAGAAGCAGCCCGCAGTTCGGCTTCACCCTGTTGGCTTATGAGTATTTGCAGAAGGTCAGAACATTGACAGATAGGTCCGTACTCCATGTGCTGATGTTACACGGATTGCCTCGTTGCGCCTGTATCATTAGTTCTTGCCGGTAAGCCACTTGTCCAGCAAAGCTGTGACTTCTCTGATGTACCCTTGGTTTCCGCAACAGTACCCGTGGAAAGAAAGTCCGAAACAGGTCGAGACGGCTCTCACGTCGCGGCCTGAAGATCTCTCACAGGTGCGGGCTCGCAATGCACTCAAGATTCTGCTAGATGTCCATGGGGACTTCGGCCGCTACGAGCGGCAGCGGTCAGGAATTGCATCCTCGGCAAGGGGATCATCAATGTTCGCTGCGTGAGGTCTGGGCGCCGGATGATTGGCTGTATAGCATCACGTAGTTCCAGAGCCAATACGATCCTTGCTTTGAAACGATCTGCTACGAGGAGCCGGGTCGGCGATTGGCCCTTGGCAGTCGGGGCCAATGGCGCGCTTCGTCGGGCTGCTGTGTTGTTGCGTCGCAACCCCATCGCCCATCTCGGGGAACAGCAGATTGATGGTGGGACGGGGCGTGACCGTGACTATCCGTTCGCTTGGGTCGGCCTCAAGCACCTCTTGGTCGCTTGTGCGTGCCCGCAGGATATGTCGGTCGCGGAGGACATGCAGCACGGAGGATGCAGACGGAGAGTGCAATATCTGCAGCCCGAAGAGTCGAGAAACGGAGGATGCGAACTGAGTCAATTGCGCGTCAGCTGGAGACGAGCATGGCCATCGAGGAGACGTGACGAGTGACTGATCTTCTCATGAGCGTGCCCAGCCTCTTATAGGTCAAGATGAGAGCCCGTCCGTTGCTCTCCATCCCCCTTCGTCTTCCTCCCTTTCCCTTTCTCTTGCTCTCTTTTCGCGGTATGTATGACCTTCCAGACGTCCCTCATTAATATCTGACACATATCACAGTGCACTTGACTTTTCAAGTCCGCATCACCTGCTCATCTACTGCTAGACAGTGCCCCAGCGTAGACCGCTCACATTCGTTCGGACCCTCGACGCTCTCGACTGTTCTGCACAGGCTACCTCTTTGAACCCTTCCAGTCTTTTCAGCAATCATGAACTCTTTCATCGTTGGTCTTTCCCTTGCTGGCGCAGTTGCCGCCCAGGCTGTAAACGGTGTCTCCATGGTCCCCGCCTACCAAGCCAACTACTACGGCTCGTCGTCTGATGCGTCCTCGTCAACGACCGCGTACGATTCGACATACACGTCGTCTTCCGCCGACTCGTACGGCCAAGGCTACTCGTCGTCTTCCGCCGACTCGTACGGCCAAGGCTACTACTCGTCGTTCATGTCTGGCGGGTACAAGACGATGAACTGTGGTTATGGCTACTCCAAGAACAGCGACGGATACTGTGTCGCGGAGTCGTGGTGGCAGACCTCGGGATGCTACGAGACCATCATCATGTGTGTCCCCAAATTGAACCGCATTGATCATGAATTGATAGCCGTTCCCCGCAGCAACAACAACGGTGGTGGCTACTGCGACAACTACGGCGGCGGCTACGGCGGCGGCTACGGTGGCGGCCAGACCGTCACCGTCACCCAGACCTCGACTGAGTACAACACCGTCACTCAGACAATGACGAGTGTAAGCAGGATTTGCGTCCGTCCTGGTGCCTTTTCACGATTTTTACCTCTCCTTTGCAGACCATGACTGTCCCTACCACCGTGACCATGTTCGAGACTTCCACGCAGGAGCACACGGAGACGGCCACGCAGACGCAGACCGAGATCATGACCTCCACCAAGCTCGTGCCTACGACTCGCGTGTGGGTTTCGACGGAGACCATCGACAACACCAAGACTGTCGAGCACACCCTCACCGCTACCGAGACCAGCACGCAGTACAACGTCTACACCCAGACGAAGACCGACACGGAGTCGTTCACCGCTACCCAGACCGCGACCGACACGATGTTTGTAACCCAGACTGTGCTGTCGACCATCGTCCAGCCCACCACCTACATCAGCACGTACCTCAGCACGGTGGTACATGACAACGTGGGTGGTATTTTTCTGTGGAAAATGCGTTCCCAGCTGAGCTAGCTTTTTCCTCAGACCGTCACTGATGTTCAGACGATGACCGACACCGTCACGGACGAGATGACTTTGGTCTCCACCATGACCCAGACTGCGACGATGACTGAGACCGACGTTGTGACCATGACGGACATCAGCACCATGATCGTCCCGACCACCTACGTGTCTACCTACGTTCAGACGTCCGTGATCGACAACGTGAGTAGTGAAATTTGTCATGTTTGTCTTTTCCTGACTCCCGCATAGACGAAGACCGTCGAGAACACCGTCACCGCTACCATGACCGAGGAGAACACCATGTTCTCCACCGTCACGTACCTGTCGACCGCCACCGCTACCGAGAGCTTCACCGAGACCGCCACCGCCACCGAGACCCAGACCGTCCAGGAGACCGCTCTCTCGGGCTGCCTCAAGTCCTGCATGTCCAACAGCGGATTGACCTACGGCAACAGCTACTCCCAGAACACGTACATGAACAGCGAGTCGTCGACGGCGGTCACCGACTCCACGTCTTCGGTCGCGTACTCCTCGGCCTACGCGACTTCGTCCGCCGCCTACTCCGCTGCCACGGGCTCGGCCTACGCGAGTGTTAGCGGTTCTGCGTATTCCTCCGTCGCGACCGACTCGTCGTCAGCTTCCTCGACCGCGTATGCCGTGTCGTCCTCTAGCACGGGCGGGATCTCGCTTTGCACGTCCGGCTCGTGCTGAACGCTCACTGCTCGCATGTAGATAATAGTGTCTGTCGGCTGTGGGACAGTTTAACATTACTCGATGGACCTCTTCAAGTTTAGGCCACGCAATTTTGTTTGTTTGATTGGGACTGCTGAAAATTCTCCGCGCTTGACGCCTTGCTTAATATGTTCTTGGGTCGTTGAAGTACTGTCCGCTTCTTTACAGCTACTGTATCTAACTCAGTAGGCGCGCGCATCCGACATTACATTACTTGGTCTGCGGCGCAATAGATGACAAAGGGGGCTTTGGCATCTTAATTTATTGGTTCGAATGAGGCACTCAGATAAATTCAAGAACTGGCAGATTGGTTACGATCCCCGTTCAGAAGTCCAGCTTTGCATTAATCTCTCCTGCGGTTGTTCCCGTTCTCAGAATCTCTCTCATCGATTCTCCTATTATGTCACTGCGTGAGACGGTACTGCCGACGGATGTCTCCTCGTTGAAGACAGTGCCCGAAAACTACCTTATATTTTACTCGTCCCTCAACACGGAAGGAGATTTGTGGTGTCCGGTGCGCTATCATACTATTCATCAACATAAGGAGCGGCATTGATCGCGTACACCCGAACATTCAGGATTGTCGCGCGGTGCAATCAATCGTCAAGGATGTATTCAGCCGGGAATCAGGACCATCGGGCTTGATCGTATATGTGGGGCAACGAGCAGAGTGTGTTGCATCAGGCTACTTCCAAATGTTGATCGGCTCTAACATATGCATATGATCATGCTCCAGGTGGAAGGACGCAAATCATCCACTGCGCGGCTCTCCTTGGCATGTGTCGGAGATACCGACTGTTATCAAGCTGCATAATGTTAGCAGAGTTTCCCCTTCTGTCCATGGGACGATGCTTGATAAACGGTGTAGGGCGAAGAACAAGAACGCTTCGTACGGCCCGACATCGAGCAACGTTTTGCATCTTCTATTGGCTCACAGGACAGTGACACCGCGTAGGCGAAATTCCATGAAAATTGGAGATCGTAACGAAAGCGGACATGGACGGTATCTTGTGTGTACCGACTTACACATGCAGAAGTGCCGTATCGACATCTAGCTCTTCACTCGAAAGTTTGTGTTCCACATTGGAACGCAGACGACCGAGGAATCAAACGCTACGAGTGAAGGCACCACTCTGCCCGCCTGATTTGCGCTGGACGAGGATATCGGTGATGACCATTTCCTTTCCAGCGACGGCTTTGAGCATATCCCACACCGTCAGTAACGCCACCGAAGCTAGCGAGCGTAGGAGTTAGCAACGTGCTCATAGCGGAGTGAAGTTAGCTATGTACCTGCAGTAAGGGCTTCCATCTCTACGCCGGTCTTGCCTTCACTGGAGACCGTGGCACTGCATAATATCGAGTACTCTGGACACTTCCCGCTCGCATCCTCCTTCTTTGCTTCCGGCGTGAGGGTGACCGAGACGTGGGACAAAGCAAGCGGATGACACAGGGGAATGAGATCCGCGGTGCGTTTGCTGCCCATGATACCCGCAAGCTGGGCAACAGTAAGCGTGTCTCCCTTCGCCTTCGCTTTCACGAGCGAAGCTGCTTCCGAACTAGCGAGAGGTTCATCGGAAACTGAACCGGTTATGAGGTTGAAGGCCACACGAGGCACGATGATTCGCCCGCAGGCAGTCGCAGATCGTTTCGTGGGATCTTTGGATGATACATTAACCATAGAAGGTCGCCCCTGTGCATCGATATGTGTCAATGCGGGTTCAGTCGCTGGTACACTGGAGTCCGGGGCATTGCGGAGGCGGGGAACACTGAATGAGAACGGTCGGCTAAGAAACGTGCTGTCGGATGCCCCAGTTGAGGCCAGAAGAAGGGGAGCGGAGTGTATGATACCCCCGTAAGGCAACCGCGTGGGCGCATTAGGTCCGCGAGCGGTGAATGTTTTCGAAGAACGCTTTCTGGCTGATGGATCATGAGCACAACAGAAGGGAGAGACGGATTCAGCCACTTACCATCGAATGGAAAGCGGAACAAATCTAACCTCCAATGAGAATCATGGGACGATTGGTCTTGACGTCGATTTCCTCCATATCAGCGTGCTTTTCCGCCTTGTTTTTCACCGCCAACCCGATCGCCTGCAAGATCTGGTCATCCGAAGCGCCAGACCGCATCATGTCTCGCAGCGATATCTCTTTGGCGTCGAACAGGCAAACCTTGATCTGACCGTCGGCGGTGATTCGCAGCCGATTGCAGCTCGAGCAGAAGTGGTCGCTCATGCTGCTGATGAACCCAAAGCTTCCCTTGTACCCTGGGACGTGGAACGACCGGGCGGTGTCGTTCAATTCATCCACGGTTTTGCGAACGGTAGGATGACTGTCGACGATTTTCGAGAGTAAATCGGACGATGGTACCATTTTGTCGACCTCCCAGGCATTGCCTATGAATAAGTTCAGGCGCTTGGCAAAAGGAGATGGTGAGTGCTAGTGCTTACCTGTAAAAGGCATGAATTCAATAAAACGCACGGAGAGCTTCCTGTCCTTGGTGAGCTCCACGAAATCGAGCACTTCATGATCGTTGAGGCCCTTCATGATGACTACGTTCAGTTTCACGGCCTTCAGCCCAGGAGAGGCAAGGGCGGTATCGAGGGAGCGCAAAACATGGGCATGACCGGGTCTCCGTGTCATGATCTCGAACTTGAAAGGATCTAGGGTGTCCAAACTGTGCATGCATCGTATGAAAGTTCCCTGCGAACATGCCGGAAAGTGCGGTTACCTCAGATTAAGATGCGTCAATCCATTTGCAACCAAATCTTGAAGTTGGCGATGGAGCACTAAGCCGTTGCTTGTCAAACCAATGCTTCGGAGCCCGGATTCTCGGAGCGTATTGAGTCTGCCTGGGTGTGGATGAGTTGGGGGCAAGGCAGGCAATGAAAAGCCGACCTACCTACGATGTCAACCAGCCCCTTCCGGACAGTCGGTTCACCGCCGGTGAGCCTGATCTTGGTAACGCCACTTTTGACGAAGAGCGTGGCCAAGCGAAGCACTTCGTCATCGTCGAGGATATGTGAACGCGGAGAAAGATCAACGCCCTCGTTGGGCATACAATAGAAGCATCTGAGGTTGCAGCGCTCCGTAAGTGATATGCGCAGGTAGTTATGGCGGCGGCTGAAGTTGTCCACGAGAACCGGCGAGAACTGGCTGGTGGCATCGACCTCTGCGATCCTCCTCTGGTAGCATGCCGACGTAAGGAAAGATGCACACGAGCCGGATCTTGATGATAGCTCACCTTGGCTCGCTCTCGCGGTGACGGCGAAACGACCTGAGTGAGGGTACGACGAGCTGGTGACAACGTCCACGATGCCAAGCCGTAGCGGAGGAAATGATTCGGGGAGTGCATCCGCGAGCCGACTGGGAGGGAGGGGAGAGATCAGCCTCGACCGGCAGTGTCGCACTGCTGACTCGGGCATGGGCCGGAGAAGTCGGACTACTCTGACGGTGCAGCGGTGCTCGAGCGCTCGAGCTCCCAGGACCAATGACAATATTCCGATGCCGAACGCGCTCCTCTAGGCGCGATCACGTGCGTGGCAGCGATCTCTCTGGATCAGACCCTCTGGAGTCTCAGACCGTACCAGCCATCCACTCGGTGGCCATCTCTCGTGTGGGAGCTAGGCGACTGCTGCGATGCCCACGGACTTTACTGGCTGTTCTCATTATACCCAAACCCGGCGCCTGCTGATGCGCCTCTGTCGCTCCGAGCCCAAGCCCAAGCGCGCTAGACAGCCAACATCCGCAGAGTCGACTCTTACTCTGAAGTCAGGAACATAGCCTTGCTGTGGATGACAGCGCTCGGTTACCGACGGTCACACAATATCCGAGATCTGAAGCTTGAAGTCCTGCGTGCCCGGTCTTGCTACACCCAGTCACGCAAGAGGCCCGGCCTCAATAGCTTCTCATGCGGCGCGGACCTGACGAGTATACAGGGGTTTGTCGAATATATTTGCCCCGTTGCATGAGAACGGACCCCTTCGACGATATCGCTTGTCTTACGGACTGGTATAAATCTTCGCAAGGCGCGTTTCAGTTTCAGCTCCTCAGCTTGCTCGATGAATGCTCCGCTGAGGGCCCATGTGATTGCAGGCGGTCTCCAGGCTGTCGTCTAGTGAATCACAAACTTGTCTACAGCCTTCCCGTTGGTCTTTCTGGACCCATTCCTCGGTGATGTCAAGACCGAGCGGTTCGTTTAACCCCGGATCTGCGTTGCCCTCTCCCGAAACAGGTGGTGTATCCTTACGAGAAACCGAGTGAGGTTTTCACCATGTTCCCGTTTCTGAACCATGGCGCACTACCCTCCGGAAGCGAATCAGACGGTTGCTTGCGCTCAACTGATTGAGTGAGAAGTTCGACAGCCAGCCCGGCTCCGGCTGAGTACATACGGCTTTTGCAGCACCGGCTCATCCATGTCTCCTTGTCTCCATCGGCCATAACAACCGCAAGGAATGACGCTTCGTATGTCGCGTGCATTTGTCAGCGACGGTGCGGTCTCCACCAAGGCCTTTGAGGATACAATGCATCACTGGCTGTATGCTGCTCTATGGCTCTGTCCAGCCGATTTCGACCATCTGCTTGTATGGAAGAGCGCGCTTAACTTTCGGGGAGACTTTCATCCGATCATGTTGGCGATTTGGTGTCGGTCTTCGGGTCGGATATGTTGTCCGTTTTTGCAAATATCTGCGACGGGACTTGCAGCGTTTGCAGGTTGACTGCCCTCGGGTCTGCCTCTAATGCAAGAGACTGCGGCTCTCTTTTATCCGTCGCGGTGTCTACGGACTACGGAGGTACCATGGCCGAAGCCGTTCGTTTCTCCATTAATTCTGGCTGCCTAGTCCGTTTCAGCGAGGGGGAAAGTGCCCATTCTTACTGCCATCTCTGCAGCTTATCGCATATATGGAGGAGGAGCAGAGTCGGTCGCCATCCACCATTGAACCTCACATCCTGCTTGAGCCTCCTCTCGAACCATCGAAATGTCTGCTGCTGGTCAGTCACTGTGTAGTTGCTGTCATTGCAGCCGTGCTGAAGTGTTGTTTGTTCGGCTTCCGGTATGAAGATCGTACACACTGCCGTATGAACCTCAACAACTGGGCCCAACAACGTACTGGCAGTACTCAGTGCTTGCAGTGGCAAGTTCAGAAAAAGGGCCCTGACCACAGTGTCACATACATCGCTACGGTCTACGGTAATGCCTCTGGTAATTGACACGAACTCTGTTCTGATGAATCGCATCGAAGTGCTTGGTAATCCCTATGGAACCGGACAGGGTCGCCGTGAAGGGGAGGCAAAGGAGTCAGCCGCAGCCGCCGCTCTGCAGAACATCGCCCGCTCTCCCCCGCTATGATTCAAACGTTTGTCGTCGTCCCGGCAATGAGCCAGGATATATATCCGACATACAAGCATACAACCGTATCCGCCCCCCCTTCGTTCTCTTCTATGTGCTCTTTATTTAGTTTGCGAAGCTAGTTACATAGTAATTCGAGGTAGATCGTCGTCCGAAAGCTCTAGTCACTTAATTGACCGACTTTGAAATTCGGCCCGTGGACAATTGTCTGAGCTTATATCGATACGCAAGGCAAAGCAGTAGTTGCGACTAAACATCAACGAAGTGGGCTGTATGGAAGTGGGACCAAGACATTCGCTTCCATGAACTTGGCCATCTGACTCGTCTGCGGACAATGATTAGCGACTATGAGAGCGCCGGAGCGCCACGATACCAACCTTGGAAACGGTCTCAGCCCATTCACCGAGCTTCCATGCCTTCTCACGGGTTTCCTTCCGGTCTTGAAGAGATCTGCGCGATGCAACCAGGATGTCGGCTGAGAGAAGGGCAGGGGTGAAAAGCGGCGATCAGACGCACCGATACTGCCACAGGTGATGGACGTGATTGAGTCGGCCCACTTGCGAAAACCAAGCCCCGACGGGCTCCACAAACTGGCGACGGGCGTCGATCCCCTTCCGCCTTAGAGCCAAGTTACCGGATCAGACCTTCATTGCGAGAAGGTTGGTATTTACCACGTATGCTCCCATTGCAGGAGAGTGCCGGGCTTGAGGGTGTACGTCCGCAACTCGAAGATACCTCCTGCTTCGCGCGGGGGCGAGGAGGGCAGGAAGGCAAACTCCTGGCACAGCTGCAGTTCTCTACTGGTCAGGTGCGGAAGCAATTCTCGATAGGCTTTGGCGTGCTGCGGAGTAGAAAGTAAGCACGGCGTGCATGCTTGGTCGCGCGTACCGACCTTGGAGTTCGCTATCAATTTGGTGCTCTTGTCGTATCCTCCAAAGTTCTCGTATTCGAGGATGTGAACTGCCACGCGCGCGGATGGTGTAAGCGTCATTGCGGCGTCCCACCCATTGTCAGGGCGCACCGAAAGTGTCCTGTCGGCCGACGACTGTCTCCCAGCTACCAGTCAGCTTCACGTGCAGCTCGGAGTCGTCCTTAATGGCGGCGTAATATTGCTCTCTGCGAACGTAGAACGGGTTATGGCGCGTTCACCCGCATGCACGATCACTGACGCTGCTTTCTTGTATTTCTCCGCAGCCTCAGGTTTGACGGTATGAACTAAGCGCTAGCCACGTCAAGTTCTGGGGTTGCGGCGCTTAAGGTGATAACTCACTCTCAAAGCCGTGGACATACTTGCCCCTTCCCACAATCCTGGAATGCTGTTGTATCTCCACCTCACCCTCCGCCTTTGCTTCTTCAGAACCATGGAGTATCGACTAGAAGATGAAAGTATGGCAGGTCGAGGTGAGCAAGGTCAAATTGCGTGGGCTCAACAGGTGGTCATAGTCCTGCGTTCACTCACTTGAACCGAGATGCTTCGAATAGGATTCAGTGCCATCCTGGACACAGCAGTCCTCGACGCGAAACTTGTGTTGATGACCCTTGTTGCACTTCGAGCAGATATCATCGTAGCAAAAGCAAACCAAGAGTAAGAGTCGAAGGATACGGTGCAGGAAAAGCGCGTGGTTTGCGACCTTGATGGTCTGCCAGTGGCGGAGGTTAAGCGGCGCGGCCTGTGACGTAAGCGGGGTAACACAGGGACGCGTTGCTGTCAGTGTATTATTGGGAAGGGCTGCCTCTTTCATATGATGCATCCCATGCGTCCATGGACTGCTCTTTCGACGCTAGTCACGGCAATATTGTCGGCATATATCCTCAGAGATACTCTAAATGGCCCAAGCGGAGGGCCTCATGACTTCACTGAAATCTTGCAAGAACATGGAATACCGCTGAATCGAGTCGCGACTTTTGCTGCCGAATCTTCCTATTCATTGAGCGCAATGACTTGGCAACACGGAAATTCTACGTTCGGGAACACATTGCCGCAAGTTACGGCCGTCGTTTTGAACTGGTCGCGATTCCAAAACGTGTTGCTCATCGCGAGTTTGCTGTGCTCCCCTGCGCTCGACGGTACCATCGCTCGGGTTGTCATATGAAATAATTCGCCCCGCAAGATCCGCTAGAAAGTACGCGTTATGCTTTTTGTCGAGCTCGCGGTGAAGGCTGGAGCTTGTCAGGACTTTGCACGCACCGGATGTGCATCACCCAAGCTGCAATTGCACAACTCTGACTCCAACTTGTATTTTCAAGCGCGTTTCATCGCATGCGCCGAAGCCACAACCGAGTACTGTTTCATCCAGGTAAGCCGGGAGCAGCGATCTCCAGCGCTTGTGCAGCCAATGCCGATCCATCGTTGCAGGACGACGATTATCTCGTTCGTCCAGAAGTGATCAACGCCATGTATCAACGTCTGTCCTCCAGCCCTCTTACCCACCCAGGCGGGATTCATATTCTGCCGCCCCACGAGTATCTGTCTTCAACCCTGCGCACTCTCGTGGCAGGGCACAACCCGGCCACCAATGCCTATAACATACACACGACGTTTGCGTGGCTGGGGCACGGAGCACTTGTCCGTCGGTCGATGACCGCCGAGTTTCTTCAGCTGCTGACGTTGTTGAACGCGTCGGACGAGGAGAGGAAAAGGGCCGACAACTACTACACGATCCTAGGGAACCGGATACCGGAGATTTGGCTCGACCAGAGCATTGAACTCGGGGGCGGACAGCCGTTCACCGTTGGCACTGATGGTCACGAACGGAACCTCAAGCACATTGTAGGTTTCTTCTCAGCCGTGCCAAAATGCATGTTGACAGACAGGTATGCGATTAAGACGAAGGCAACTCGATATCTCGATGCGGTGGTCGGTTGTGGGACGCCCCCCTGCATATTTACGAACATCTCCATGGTCCCATACATGGATCTGACTCCCTCGTCCCTACCTGCTACGCAAAACACGCTAGCTGCGTATGCTGGCATGCCATGGACGTTGGAAACCAACATCGGATTGTTGCCATTCGGCCCACAAGTGGCTCGTGCAGCAGAGGACATGCTCCTGCTAGAAACCCGTTCCCTCGATGCGCTTGGACCCGAAGCACGGGCACGATACGTGACCCATCCGCTCAGCCATATAGCGGATGGGAATGCAGACACGTGTTTTGAGAGCGTCCACGGTGCGGGCCGAATCGTCCGACCTAGTTATGTCCTCCCTTAGATTATTCCTTTTGGTTTTGACCACAGGCGCGCAGAAGGGCGAGTACGTGCTATTGGACGTGGGCGATAAGCTCTGGGACGGCCGGTTGGGGAACGAACGAGATGTGATGCAGATGACGCTCCTGGTTGCGTATGATGCAGCGCCAATGCTCCAGTCGTGCGCTTTCGAGGCGTCAGCTGATGGTGTATTTTGGGTACGTTCGTGCGGAAGGAATGGGATCGGCGACGCGTGCTGATGTGCTTGCAGTCGGGCTTACGGGAGTCGCTGTCCTGTGTCCGTGTCGAGACGGGCGGGCGTTCGCTATCGGAGTGCGCAGTCGATGTCGTGCTCGAGGCGGAGCCAGGCGGTCGGGTGCGCACCGGGGTGCGCTATCTTCGGGTGCAGGCGCGCGAGGATTGGGCAGCGAGGTGGACGATCTGCGAGGTTTGGCTTCGCGAGGAGCGGTGACCGGCCTGGGGTCTAGACCGGGACACCACCCGTTCCAACCGATGCGCACCTTGTCCACCCGAAGGCGAGCAAACGCGGCGAGAGCGATACGTCATAGCTCGCGGGCCATCGCTTTGATGAGTCGATCTCCGGGCCCCTGCGAGAGCGGCTGGAGTGGGTGGCAGGGGACGGGAGGTCGTGTCGTCGGCTGTCGTTGTAGATACACCTGCTGGTTGCCACTCCAAGGCCGGTGCTGCAGGCTCGGACGGGGCGTGCGGCGGACAGAGTGGAGAGCCAGGACCGTATAGAGTAGTGACGTCGTGGGAAACAGCATCCTGGTCTGCTCTTCCCCCGGTCGTAAAGAGGTTTAAGAAGTGACGCACGGGCGGGGCATCCCTCCAATACGCCATGCACTCGGCCGCTTCATCTTCGTACCACCACTACCCGACGTCCAGCGAGCGGCGCTACTCTGACCCGTCCGACGAAGAAGCCCTCAACGAGGCCCAGGCAGAGGCAGCGAGCAGGAAACGCAGCAGTCGCGGTAAGCGTCCGCACCCCCGTCCATCTCCGGCCTACCCTCATCGTCCGTCCCAGCGTGTGACCAGTGCCGGAAGACCAAGAGCAAGTGCGAGCGCGGGCTCGACGACAATGCACCCTGCAAAAGCTGCGCGGTCGCCGGTCTCGGTCAGCAGATTCCTCCGTTCCTCGCCTTCGGACACCCACGCTAATACGTCGCGCGTTAGAATGCACCTTCCTCGGTCCCAGCTACAAACGCGGCCCTCCGAAAGGCTACATCCACGCGATCGAACAACGGTGGCACCACGTCGAGTCGATTCTCGGAGCCATCCTCGCCTCTCCCGACCCGAGGGCCCAAGGCCTCATATCGGACCTGCGCCGAGATGATCTTGCGCGGGAGATCTTGAATAGAGTTGACGCCGGTCCCTTCGTGCGTTTCCTGCGCCCTTTCTCGCCGCACATGCCGTTCAACTCACCCGCGCATCCAGGGACCCTCCGGCCGGCTGCATCACCCAGCCTCCAGTACAAAGGAGGACATGTTCGCATCCATCCTCCATAGCCATCAGGCTTCTCAAAACCGGGAAGGCGGTCGTTCTCGAAGACAATCTCGTGTGTCAAGGGAGATCGTCTCCTCCAATTCAGGCAGGCGTCAAAACTGTCACGCGTGGCGGTGCATCGCTCATATTCCGCACAGATATCAACGCCCTCCCGACCCCAACGAATGAATGGCAAGATCGCCTGGCGGCCCGTCTGGCGACGTCCTCGTCGTTTTCACGCAACTCGTATGGTTATTCTAACGGCATCTCGTCCAATGAGGTCATGTACGATCAAAATGGTGCCCCGCTACCGCAGCGGAGGCGATTAGACTTGGGGAGTACCCAGCCCGATTGGAGTAATCTGTATACCATGGACGACAACTCAGGTTCGTGGCTACGTATCTCTGATGCAACGCATACTCATCGCTGGTTTCAGATATCGATAACGATATTGAGGACGGCGAAGGGGCAGATGCAATAGGCCATCTGTCGCTTGATGAAAACAGCGAGGTAACATCGCACTTATCCCTGCCAGAAGCAATTTGCTCACTGAGTCATAGTTACGGTATCACGGTACCTCCAGTGGTCTTCATTTATTGAACAGGACGGATCGCAAAGATGCTAGAAATGAAGGGGGCATATGGTAAATAATCTTCATGCTTTCTCGAACGCGTGTGCTCATCCATCTCACCCGCACCAGGCGCATGCCTATGGCTGGCGTCTGGCCCCACTCTACTATTCGCCCAGCTCGACTTCCGACGGAAGAGGAGCTTAATGTTACTATGCCTCCCGTCGAAACCCGAGATATCCTGATAGAGGCCTACTTCACGCATTGCCACCCGTGCTTCCCGATCGTCAACAAAAGGCAATTCATGGCTGAATACAACGAAAAGTAGGTTGATCACCCTTTCCGGTCAACTGGTACTGATGCGTTCTCCCTTGCGAAGATACCACGGGTACGTAGTCGCGGAAGCACGCCTCGAACAGTCTCATGACCTCTTTCGCCATCAGCTCACCTCCCGCAGACCGTGCTTCTCGAGCGGATACGCCTGCTTCAGCGCAGGCGTCTCGACTTCTCCTGCTCGCCATGTTCGCTTTGGCATCTCGGTACGTTGGCCAACCGTCGACGATGCCGAACAACGAGATGTGGGAAGCGGGATGCAACTACGCCATGGATGCTCGCGAGGTTCTGAGTGAGTCATGCACTCAATGCAGACAGACCACCCACTAACGACTAATTCCCAGACAAGATCTATCACCACAGCCGGCCGTCGACCTGCCAGGCTTTATTACTCATGGGACTGTACGAGTGTGGTATCGGTAGGTCTGCAATCACCGGTCGCTTGTGCCGATCACGAGGCTGCTCAGGTTCCATGGAAAATAGTTGGCTATACATTGGCATGGCATGTCGAATGGTAAGACTCGTGCTTCGGAACCATTCGACCTGTTGCTCACACGCAACGCAGGCCGAAGATCTTGGAATGAATCGTAACGCGGACAAGTGGTCGTACAACGGCGCTCGCTTGTTCAACGCGGTCGAAAAACAGATCCGGAAACAAATATGGTGGGGATGCTGCTTGTTGGACAAGTACGTGATGAAACTGGCTTTGGTCGCCGTTCATGCTGAACAGCATTTGAACAGGTACATTTCGGTGTATATGGGTTAGTGCCAGCGGCCTGGTCAAAAAGGGACCACTTACCTAGTCTTGTCCCCCCAGGCCGGCCTATCATGATCAATCGGACCGATTTCGACACTCCGTTGCCGGAAGTCACGCAGGCCGACGAAGACGAGACATGGCAACCATTACCGCAAGATCCTCAATATAACCCCAATTACCCCCCGCTCCCCGAGAGAACGATGAGCTGCTTCCGTGCCTCTTGCATGCTCGGTGAGCTGGTTTACTGCCTGTACGAATCGGTGGGCCAACCTTCTTTCGTAATAACAGCGGTCATCATCGGGGATATCATGAAGAAGATATATCCGGTACGAATGACCACGTTCACTCGGCGCGTTGAGCTTCCCAAGCTTGAAACCAAACTCGACCATTGGTACATCGACTTGCCCGAGCCGCTTCGCTTCGACACCACGAGCAAGCGCACGGCCCCACCCCCGAATATCTTGCTATTGCACGTGCGGTATTGGTCAGCGGTATTGCTGCTTCACAGGGCATTTATCCCAAAGCGTAAAGGGTACGCCCGCCGGATAGGCTCGTGAACTTATCTGAGAACAAGATTCTCGTAGGACCCAGTTGGAGTCGGACACCGTGCTCCTTAAGTCGTTTGACCTATGTCAAACAGCGGCCAGCCATATGAGTGCTATCGGTAAGGATGCGGTTTAAAAGTCAACGCGTCATCTTACTGACGGGCGCCTCAAGCCACCATCTGGAACACGGAAATTGGATTGAAATGCGGCACGCCTTTCCTGCCACCGTACATTCTCAGCGCTGGGTAAGTGACATTTCATGGGTAGACCGATCAAGGTCTGATAAGCTTCGGTACAGCATCATGCACGTTGTTACGTGTAAGTGAACGCAACGTTAGATGGGAACTCTACGATCTGACCGATTCCGGATGCAGTGACTTTACGGCCAGGCAACGTTCAGGCCTCATTGGGTTTACGGCAAAGCCTAGCTGCTTTGAAGGAAATGGAGGTGCGTAGCGTTTTGCCAGACGCCACATGATTCAGACGTTGATAGCCGATGTTTAGATCCTCTGGCCGAGCGCTGGACGCGCTTGGGAGCTGCTTGATGGGGCTAGAGTGCAGTTTGAAGGCGTGATAACGCCTTTAGTCGACAGTTCTGAACGAGCGAGCACCAAGCGGGGCGCAGAAGATGCCTTCGGGCGAGAGACGAGCTCGGAGATGCTGCAGCGAGAAGCCTTCGGTGCCCTTCAGAAGCACCCATCACCACCACCGACGGCAGCGGGTTCCCAGGATGTCGGCACCCGTATCATGGCTCACATGTTGGGCTTGGATATCCCCGGGATCGAACCTTCCACATCGTATTTCCCTGGTTACGAATGGTGGCCGCAGACCCGCGGGGCCGGTCACCCAAATATGTCTCAGGAAACTCGCTCACCAGCTACCCCGAATCAATACGGCATGCAAGGCAATTCTGGCCCGTTACCCCCAGTTCAAGATTGGATGCCAGGGCCCGGGATAATGAACGGTTACTCGTTCGACCCGACGCAGGGCCAGCACCCGCAGCATATGTAATCTAGTTTGGGCTTCCGGTCTTTTGTTTCTTTGGTAGTTTCCGACGTCCGTTCGCACTGTTTGGGCCTCCCTGCTGTCTAGTTGAAACCTCGCGTATGTGTCTAGCGCTGTACAAGATCCGTGTGTTGCAATAGTTGTCATGCTTGAATACGTTGTATAATATACCGGGAATAATGTACTTGTACGTCCCTTGATTTTTCTCGGCCCCACGCTGTATACCCGATGTCAAAGCACTGGTACGTGCTAACTGTTGTTGTAATGAGCGACTAGCGCGGCAGGTCTTGCCTGTATCGGGTTGCAGTGGATCAAATCGCTTGTTGTGCCTCGTGTCGTTCTATCTCCAAACAATGCGTCAACACGCCCCCACATCGTGCTCTCTGTTCTCTCTCTACCAAGCTCAGCAGTCAAGAGGGTGCGCGCATTGAGTATGTCCCTGCGGCATCTATTGAATCCCCAGCAAGAATTCTCGAGTCCGTCCAGGTCTGTACTAGAACGACTACACGTGTTTCGGATAAATTGATGCGGTTTGATCCTTGCACCGTCAAGGACCCATACTCCGCTCGATGGGTCTCAGTCGGACAGTCCATCGTCGGCGAGCGATACAGAACTCGAGGAAATAGCGGAGGATGTACAGAAGGCCGTGATCTCGCACGAACATAAACCACATCCGGATTGCCCTAGCAGCCTCTCATGTCTCCCCGACACGAGCGACAGGCCACAACACACCTTGCCAATCATCCTGAGATGCGCCATTATGGGTAGTCCGAAGCAGCGTTTAACCATCAGAGAGATATACGCGGCGATGGAAGACAAGTATCCATATTACCGCACCGCGGGGACCACTTGGAAGGTGAGTCCCACAGGTCGAGCGGTTGGCAGAAAACTGACGGGCCTGGCGAACAGCAATCTGTGCGCCATCATTTGTCGCTCAGTCGCCTCTTCGAGAGAACACCCAGACCTCCCACCGAGCCCGGCTTCGGCTCGCACTGGACGGTGAATTTGGCTGCACCCCCTGGGACGAAGCGGCCTCGAAAGCGGGGCAAGCGCAAAAGCCTTCCAGACACCCCGCCTGAAACTATCACGATATTACCTCGCATACGCGGCAATCTACTTCCCGCGGACGAGGAACATCCGTACGGATCGCCGCTTTCGCCTAACATGCACTCTCCGCCTCCCCACCGGCCCAACAAGCGCTTGGAAGACCTTCCGCTCTCCGACGAGGAGCACGAACTCGAATCGCATCTGTCCTGTCGCCGCGACCGTGGGCGTTCGACGCAACCAAAGAGTCGTGATACACCAGCAAAGTCAGGCTCACAACCGAAATCGTTCCTGAATCGTCCAGCACGGTCCGCGACAACCCCGCCGACGCGCGTACAAGCGACCGACGATAACATAGCGGTGGACTACCATGAATACCGTCAAATCGAAAGATTCGACCAGGACATGGAAGGACGATCTCCGTATGCAAGGGACAGTAGCTCGTCAGCCGCGTCCAGGATGGCGGACGAACTCGCGCGCGCGCAATCCGAGGCTTACAGAGCGCTTGCCGAGTTGAAAAGGGCTTATGAGCTACTGGAGGACGAGACGAGGAGGCGAAGAGTGGCAGAAAGGGTGGCCGAAGAAGAGGCGAGAGCACGCAAAGCCGCTGAGGAGGCGCTCAGGCTTCTGCGCGCATGACAGGGACCCGATGCAATACTATGCACGCATCAGAACGGGAGCAGATATCGGAACAATTTCTACATTGCTGGATTGAACCAGGCCGCGAGTGTCCATGGGGGATCGTAGATCATAGACGGGACTTTCTGTAAGCGCTTTCATGGTAGGAGTCGAGCGAATGTCTGTGGTACACGACCGAGCAGAAGCACCGTTCAGCTATCGTTCCTATTGTTTCCGAAGTCTGAGACCTATGAACTCGCCTGCCGGTGGAAGGAGACTCGTCCTGTACCGCATGCGCGCGCTGCAGATATATCGATCATGCCCTTTTCGTAGCCAGGCTAATAATGCGCGATGATTCCCTCATCTTGGGATGACCGGTAGTAAGAGAGCTTCATTCTGATTATTTTCGCGTCCTCGCGGTCGTGCAAGCCAAGGCATATCACAATAACACGAGGTCATCAAGTGGCCGGTCAGTCAGGCTAAAAGGCAACGATGACCCGCGCGCTCGCGCGCAAGTAAATATGAGTGTGGCTGTGCTAAACGAAATTTCTGCATCGACCATGGCGGTCCCCGTACGCCCAAAGCTCAAAACCGCGTATGTACTTTGCCGAGTTCGACGATCGCGAGCTAAAATAACCAACAGCTTTAAGAAGGCTCGTGTCGTTGCCCCTCTATATACCGGGGGACCCGTAGCAGTGGCCGGTGATGGAAGCAAACTGTTCAGCTGTGTTGCTGAAGATGTGGTCATGACGGATATTGCCTCTGGCACGGAGATGTGTCGGTTTGCTGGCGTGAGTCATCATGTCAGCCTCCCGGAGAATAGCTCATCGAGGCAGTTGACAGGATACGGAATCTGTCACCGCACTTGCAGTATCTCCTTCGTCAAACCATCTCATAATGTTCACTTCCTCCCTATCGCTCCGGGTGTACGAAGTTCCCGAGGCTACAGCAGATACATCGAAGCCAATACGACCTGTGCGTGTAGTGTCTCGGGCACACGACGCTCCCGTCCATGTGTGCAAGGTGGATCCGACGTCTAGTTACGTCGCATCTGGCTCTGCGGATGGCGTGGTCAAAGTTTGGGACGTTCGTCGGGGGTACACGACCCATATATTCAAAGGCCATGGCGGGGTGGTCAGCGCCTTGACATTCAGTTACCCTCGGGATCCTTCTGCCGTGACCTTACCCAAGATGCACTTGATTACCGCGTCGGTCGACACGCGGATCCGCATCTTCGATCTCTCGGCCTCGGTTTCTCGCAACGGAAGCTTCAAGGCAGAGCATATCCTCGAAGGCCACGTTTCCGTTCCTCGTGGGCTCGACGTCACAGCTGATGGGAAATGGCTCGTCAGTGGCGGACGGGACTCGGTGGTCCTTCTTTGGGACTTGTCGTCTCTTGCTGGGAATTCCAACAAGCCAAAATCCAGTAAGGCGAAGGGCAAAGAGAAGGCGATGGTCCCTGCCTTGATGAAAACCATCCCCGCTCTCGAGCGGGTTGAGGCTGTCGGGCTGTTAGCCCCCTCAGAAGAGCTAGGGGGAACGTCGACCGGCACTGATAAGATACGCTTTTACACCGGCGGAGAGAAGGGTGTCATCAAAATATGGGACGGCCAGAGCGGATCCGTAATGCACACGTTTGGCTCTGAGTCTGAACTCGCCAGCGACGAGGAACAAGAAGAGCAGCGTCAGATCGTCAACGCCATGTAAGCACTCTATCGTGTCCCTCCCATCCACATCCTGACAAGAAATCCATATTTAGCTACGTGCCGGCAACGTCCACTATAGTATCAATACACGCCGACCAGAACATCCTGTTCCATTCTCTGTCGACGAAGGCTTTGACTAGGCAGCTGATCGGTTATAACGACGAGATCGTAGACGCGACGTTCCTCAGTGCCAGCGCGAATGACCCATCCGGCGTTGACTCGCACATCGCGTTGGCAACAAACTCTTCCCTCATTCGCGTCTACTCGACCTCACAATCGGACGCCCGCTTACTCGAGGGTCACAGCGATATCGTTCTCTCACTGGACCACAGCGCTCGTGGAGACGTTTTAGCCAGCGGCAGCAAAGACAGGACCGCCCGACTATGGAGGCCTGCACAATATAACAGAGAGAAAGCTGGGGAGTGGGGCTGGCGCTGTGTCGCAATCTGCGAAGGCCACGCCGAGAGCGTCGGAGCAGTAGCGTTGCCGCGTAAAAGCGACGAGGAACGGCCTCGCTTCCTGTTCACTGGCAGCCAAGACCGCACCATCAAAATGTGGGACTTGCTGCCTCTTGGCCCAGACACCATGACGGAGGATGCCCTCAAGTGCAAAAGTCTTACAACACACAAAGCGCACGACAAGGACATCAACTCCCTCGATGTAGCCCCGAACGATCGCTTCCTTGCGTCTGGATCTCAGGACAAGACGGCGAAAGTATTTGAGATTGACTATGTCGTCACCGGCACAGGGTCGGTTCGCGGCGAGATCAGGCTCGTCGGGACATGCAAAGGACACAAACGAGGGGTGTGGACCGTACGGTTCGGCAGAGCGGAGCGGGTGTTGGCCACCGGAAGCGGAGATAAGACGGTCCGATTGTGGAGCCTCGAAGATTTCTCATGCGTGAAGACGTTCGAGGGGCACACCAATTCCGTGCTGAGGGTCGACTTTTTGAACGCCGGCATGCAGATGGTCAGTGCGGCGAGCGATGGGTTGGTGAAGATATGGAACGTGCGTGAGGAGGAATGCACAGTAACACTCGACAATCACGAGGACAAGGTGTGGGCACTTGCTGTCAGCAGGGATGAACGGACCATCGTATCTGGCGCGGCCGACTCAGTGGTGACGTTCTGGGAGGATTCTACCGAGGAAGAAGAAGAAGAGAAGGAGAAGAAGCGGGCGGATATGGTTTTGAAGTGCGTTTCATTTCACTTTTACAACGCGCGAGCAGATATCTAACTATCGCCGCCATTCATAGAGAGCAAGACTTCCTCAATTACGTCTCGCTCCACGACTATCGAAATGCAATTTCGCTCGCTTTGGCAATGGAGCAGCCCGGTCGCCTCCTGAACCTTTTCAAGCAGCTGCGCTCCAACAGGGAAGATGATTCGGACATGGTGCCTCCCACGGATTGCATCACAGGCCATCCTACCGTCGACGAGGTCATCCGCACGATGCACGGCTCTGAGCTGACGAAGCTCCTGAAGTACGTCCGTGACTGGAACACGCATGCGAAGACAAGCGCCGTGGCGCAGGGCGTGTTGTTCGCCGTGGTCAAGCTCCGGAGCGCGGAGGACATTATGGGGGCCTTTACCGCCGGCGGCGTGGGTGATTTGCTGAGCGATAAGGCCGGCGCGGGGAGCACGGCCCTGAAGGAGCTGATTGACGCCCTGATCCCTTACACGGAACGTCATCTGGCGCGCATGGAACGGTTGGTGCAGGAAAGCTATGTCGTGGACTATCTGCTGAGCGAGATGGACGACGGGATGTTCGATGAGGTCGGCGCGGAGGAAGAGAGCGACGGAATGGACGTCGACGACGGCGAATGGGAGGGCATCGCCGCATAGGCCAACGCGTCGTGGCCGGTGCGAGCGCTAGGCGCTCTCCTGGTGTGGAGCTCGGACGTGAAGGCGGCCTATTTGACAGCCTTGCACTGCGTTGAAGAGCAGCGCCGTTTCGCCTTCGATCAAGGCTTCCTTCGTCAACACTCGTTCTGCGTCTTCCTCGATGTGACGGTGTTCCAGTAACCACCGGCGCATGACGCCCGGGAGGCAACCAGTGGACGCAGACGGCGTCAGCCACCGTCCGAAGCGAAAGAGGGCGATGTTGCAGATGGAGGTCTCGGTGATCTCTCCTGCGAGATTGTACAGCAGGACATCGCGGGGAGGACCGGCGGTGCCCAGCGGAGGAAGGTGTGCCCTTGCGCGGGCAGCGTCGTAGTGATCCCTGCTTGTTGTCTTCGTAGTCGTGAGAATAGAGGATGGCGTGCTTTGGGAATCGAGGACGACGGCGACGATCGCTGACGGCGAGGTGGGCGCGAGATCAGGGCGCGGGTCGAGGCCGGGAGCTCTGGAGAGCGGCGCGGCGGAGGCGTGGCACTCGCCGTTCTGGGAGAGGAGGATGCGGACCTGGGGGCGTGCCCGGACGATCAGACTCAACGATGCGCGCCCGTGGATCACGACAGTCCCGAGCTTTTACCTTGCAGGCGCCGTGCTCGCCTTGGACAGCTTGGTCGCACAGCTCCTCCAGCTGCTCGCGGGTGACGCCGACGGCCCATCCGTGCGCGCGGGCCGCGTCGTTGAGGCGATCAGCATGGAACTGGAGCAATAGATACTTGGAGGGCGCGCCGCCGTTCGCCGCAGCGTTCCAGGCGACGGGCAGCATCCCCGCCGGGTCGCAGCACACGGACGAGAGCAAGCGCATGAGGCAACGCGCACGTGACGTCCGCCGCAGCCTCCGGAGTCAGGGGGTGACGCGGGCGCTCATACAAATCCAGGGCTCCGTCAGCCGCTCCCCCCTGCCTTTCCCTCTCTTGCCCCGACCATGTTTACCGTCAAGGCTACCTACCGCGGCGAGACAAGGCGCCTCACCTTCGGTGACTCGCCCGCATTCCCGTCGTACGACCAGCTGTACCAGCAGGTAAGCGCTCGTCCCGCCGTCTCTTTCCCATCGTCGCTTATCGCCACTGCAGCTTTACCGAGTCTTCAGCGGCCACTCGTTCTCCCTCAGCAGGCTCATCTTCTCCCCCGCCTCGGGGCAGTCGATTCTCATAGGCACCGAAGTCCACAGCCAGGAGGAATACGACGCTCATACCGCACCGTACAAGGACAAGATCTGGCCCGCCGCCGTCCTCAAGCTCACGGTCGTTGACGAGACGCCGCGCAAGCGACCCCTCCCCGTCCCTCGTAGGGCGCTGTTACCTCCCACTGCACCTCGGCATCAGTCGTCTGAGCCGGACCTGCGCAGCAGGGGCGTCATGAGGCGGGAGTACGGGGATGAGCCCACTCCCCGGCGGCCTATCGCAGAGCGCCCGAACTCGATGCTCATCGACTTCCTATCGTCGTCTCGGCCCAGGCTTTCCAGTCCTCAGCGCGCATCGCTGCACTCGGAATCGCCGTACCAGCCGGCATACGTGCACTTGCCCAAGTCGTCGCATCCGGCGTCGTATCAGCCGATGTACATACCTAGCCCACCTCCTCCGGACACGACTTTCGTGATCCCACCTCCGCCTTGCATCCCTCCGCCCCCTGTTTTGAATACGCTGCCGCAGCCACCTCCCCTGGTGGTTCCTCCGCCTCCTATCATCTATTCGTCGTCTGCAGCTCCGAGCCCAGTAGAGAATATGCGCCAGCTAGGCAATGCACCGGCCGCTGCGCCCCGTCGCCCCTCACCCTGCTGCAGCGTTGAAGAGGGTCGCAAGGAGATCAAGAACATGCTCACGAACTTCCTGCGCGACTTTGAGAGGATTTCCAGCTCTACGTTCGGCGTCCCTGTGTTGACCGGTTTACCCGCCGAGGCTCCGGTGCCTGCGCCACCGACCCAATCTGCTATCAAAGAGTCCAACGAGCCCGCGGATCTCAACCTTCACATCCCTGGGTCGTTCGAGCACGGCAGCCTGTCGGCTCGCTCTACCCCGGTACCGTTAGTTCACCCGCGTCAAACGTCGGATGATCCGACCGTCATCCATGCTGGGATCGTTTGCGATGTCTGTCGCCAGACGATCGTCGGTGTCCGCCACAAGTGCATGCAGTGTCCCGATTATGACATGTGCACATCCTGCTACGAGATGCCCGGTACTATGGCTAGACACCGTGGTGGACACAGGTTCTTCCAGATTGAGCAACCTGATGCGGTGGTACATCACAACATCGTGTGCGATCGTTGTGACCTCACCGTCGTGGGCTCTCGCCACAAATGCTTGGACTGCCAAGGTAAGCAATAATGTCAGATTTGGACGGTTCATTCACATGCTCACGATTGGCGTCAGATTACGATCTTTGCACCCGTTGCCTGAAGGACGTTACGGAGTTCCACAACCCCTTCCACTCGTTCTACGAGATCAAGGAGCCTGGTAGGGTTGTCGTACACAACGTGTATACTGGCACCGGGGAGGCGAACGTGGGCAGTGTCAGCGCTGCTCCTCACAGTCGGACAACGATGACAGGCCGAGCGCGAACGACTGACGGTTCTCCTGCAATCAGCTCTGCTTCTGCTTCGCCAGTCCTCCATAATGCAACTTGCGACCTATGCTCTTCGAGGATCGAGGGCGAGCGCTACAAGTGCCTGAATTGCCCTGATTATGACACTTGCTCAGCATGCTTCAGCATTACGAAGGAGCAGCACCCGAATCATGGCTTTGTCAGGATCACGAGGAGGAAGGATCTAATGGTATGCACATCTCTGTGACTATGTCGCGGCCGCCCTTGCTGATTGATCTTGAAGATGCGTGGCTCTCTCAGTAGCATGGAGAACACCAGGCACCAAGCAACGTGCAACGCCTGCCAGAAAGTTATCTACGGTGTGCGCTACAAGTGCATGCACCCGTCGTGCCCCGATTATGACCTTTGCGCCAACTGCGAGGCCCATCCGATTCCGGTCCACCCGCCGCTTCATCCTCTCCTCAAGATGAAGACCGCTAGCACGGTCATTCCGACCGTGTATCGCGTCGGGGGAACCGAGCTCATCCCTGCTCCGAAGGTCACGGAACCTGCTCCCCAGATTCCTATGCCCGGGTCGGTCCCCATCACCAGCCGTCGAGAGACGGCTTCTCCTACGCTACCCGCGATGTTCGGCCAATGGCACGCGCGCGATGTCCTCGAACAACAGGAAGAGATGGCAGACTTGATTACCATGCCTGATTCCCCGCGATCTACGCCCTCTATTCCAAGGATCCCCAATATCGACCTGAGCGGCGATCTCTATCGCGAACTTTGGCCAGCGGTTGCCTCCGAGTGGAACGGGATGGTTCAACCAATGCATGAGCAACCGGTCGACGCCGGAGCCTTCACCCCGCTCACTCCTGACATCAAGCACCTACTCAACCCCATTCCCGAAGAATCCCGCAGCGATATCGTCGAGGTGACAAACGGCGCGCCACTCGTCGACGTCGAGATGCCGGAGTCCACGCACGTCACGGAGTCGTCTCTCAGTGCGGCGAACGCGTTCACAGAGACGCAGTCCACGTCCGGGCCTTCCCCGCTCGGTGCAGAGGCGTTGCTAGCGACGCCTTTGTCGTCTTACGTGCCGACGAGCTACGCGGCCGACTACATGGAAGTTCTCCGCAAGCTCCAGCAAGACCTGCTTGCCCAGGCCCAGACTTCCCCTGCTTCTGTTGGACTCACTTCTCCGGTGACGGCACGTGCAGTCGCCAAGGAGGCTACCAAGAATATTGAGCTCACTCCCGACTTTTGCACACAAGCCTTGAACCCATTCAATGACACGGCTTTCTTCTTCTCCATCCCCAAGGTTCAAGTCCTCACTGTGCGCAAGGTCACCCCCACCGTCAGTTATGCGAAGGAAACAGAGCGATACCGTCTGACCGTATCTGACGGTGCTCACTTTATTCCGGCGCTGTTGGCTCCTGAATCCAACCACTTGGTTACGTCCAATGCCGTACAGAAGAACACCGTTATCACGCTCGACAACTTTGCCACGAACGTCGTTAACGGCAAGATGTGAGTTGACTTCTTGTGTGGAGTTGAATCAATGTTGACCGGCTGCGTACTTTCAGTGCACTGGAGATATTTGCTATGACTGTTGTTGCGCAGCCCAACGAGAAGATTGGCTCCCCGATGATCTGCCTACCTCCCCAGGCCGTCGCTTCCCCGGAGAGCGTGACCAAGACCGTCTCGGAATCCGAGTCTGTTCCGTCGGTCAACGTGTCGGAAACCGAGACGGAGCTCGCCACCGCCATCGATGCCACGCTGCGCGCTTCGTTCCTCTCCGACGTCAACATCCCGGACGGCCAGGTGTTTCCTCCCGGCGCCGAGTTTGTCAAGTCGTGGTTGATCAAGAACGATGGTGAGGTTAGCTGGCCCGAAACCACGGAGCTGATTTGGGTGGCGGGCGACCGTATGCTACCGGACCACCAGACCGACGCTCGTGTCCATGTCGGCACTGTCCAGCCTGGCGAAGTGGTCACCATTTCCGCTCCTGAGATGAAGGCACCCGAGGTGCCAGGCAAATATGTCAGCTACTGGAAGCTCAGCGATGGGACCAAGGGTCGCGAACTCTTCGGCAACAATGTCTGGGCGGAGTGAGTTGTTCCATTCCTTGGAAGCAGGACGTTGCCTGATGATGCGTTGCTTTCAGTATCAACGTTGCAGAGCATAACAACGTATCGGACGCATCCAGCGAACACTCTTTGGCGTCTTCGTCCGTCATCATGCCGCGCCCTGCCTCGCAAGACTCGCGGCAGACGGGCGCAGGAGCTGCCGTTCCGTCGACGAGCAGCGTGACCGCACCCTCCGACATGGGCTCGGACGACTCGATCTCGCTTATCAACGACTCGGATGCGCACTCGCAGCTCTCCGCTGACTCGGATGACGAGATCTGGCAAGACAGCCGATCCGAAGTGGTGCCCGCCCAGCACGGCGAGATCGAGTACGTCGTCCTGTACGAAGAGGATAGCTCGTCCGAGGACGAGTAAGATAAACGCCATCCGGATCTTTCGTCTTGAACTTGTACCACTACATTGCCTGCTTGGGCCGATTCGACTGTCATCATCCACTCTCATTCATTAATCATAAACATATGGGAAGTTACCTCTTGCTCCGTCTTGTACGATACGCCGTAGGGATATAAATGGCAATCATTCAATGCCCTTGACCCTTGCGGAGATTGAGTACTGGAGCCCTATACCGATTAAGCCAGCTGGACAAGTAATTTGAGATAGTGGTGTACAAGATATTCGGAACACCATCATCGGTGTCCAGGGTAATTTACCTAGCACCACTTGCACTGGCAGTTCAAAGTTCCGCACATAGGTCAAAGACTGACACCGAATAGATAGACTGATAGTATAAAGCTACAATACAGTACAACACGTAGACCGGAATGCGAAGAGGACAATCATGCACCGAAACCGTAGAGGGTTCGGCCTGACCGCTTCAAGGCGTAGACGACATCGAGCGCGGTCACGGTCTTGCGCTTAGCGTGCTGCAGACGACAGGTCAGAAGCGAAACTCAAGCGCGCTCGGGTAGAAACAAACCTCAGTGTAGGTGACAGAGTCACGAATGACGTTCTCAAGGAAGATCTTGAGAACACCACGGGTCTCCTCGTAGATGAGACCAGAGATACGCTTAACACCGCCACGGCGGGCAAGACGACGAATTGCCTGTAGACGGAGATGAGCGTGTGCGAGCAAGAGGCAGATGAATGTGCACGCACGGGCTTCGTGATACCCTGGATGTTGTCGCGAAGAATCTTGCGGTGACGCTTCGCACCACCCTTGCCGAGACCCCTGGTAAGCAAGCCGCCGGTCAGCCACTGACTCTCTGCTCGGAAGAGATGTGAAGATACGTACTTTCCACCCTTTCCGCGTCCGGACATTGTTGTAGTGTTGATGAGGTGGTGTGGTGTGTGGTGTGTTGGTGAGAGCGCGACTGGCGAGTCGGCGTACGGATGTGGTGGTCGGCAGGTGAGGTGTGAATGGGGAAAGGGCGCGCTGGGCGACGCGCTTATATATGAGCGGCTGCGTTGAATACACGTGACGCGACGCGGTGGTCTGTGGCTGTGCCCGTTGAACGCAATGGCGGGGGCGCGACAGGCGCGTGGCTTCGGGTCACGGCGTCGGTTTGGCGGCGGCGGCGTTGATTCTCTCACTAGTGCCACGCCGCCGGCGTCTCTTGCCATGTCTGGACCTCCCGATTTCTTACAATCTGTGCTTGCTGCTCGTGATGAGGTTGCCGGTCGTCGTTCACGGCCGTGGGTGACGCTCACATTCGCGCAATCGCTGGATGCTAAGATCGCCGGCGTCGGCGGCAAGCAGCTCATCCTCAGTGGCAAGCAGAGCATGGTCATGACACATTGGTGCTTTATCGCACGTTGACATGCGAACACGTCGTCTGACTCTCCTGACCTGTCTTCGACGGAAGGATGCGAACGATGCACGACGGGATTCTCGTGGGCATCGGCACGGCGCTCAACGACGATCCCCAGCTGAACAGTACGCTGTACGCCCGCTGCATGTCATTTTCTACTATGCGGAATGCTAGCACGACGTTTGCCGCCTACCCTCGAGGGCGTCCGACGCCACCTCCCGAGGCCGATCGTGCTGGATGCCCATCTCCGCCTCTTGCCTAGCTGCAAGCTGCTTCAGAACTACCAAACCGGACATGGCCGTCGGCCGTGGGTAGTGTGTCTTCCTGGTGCCTCCGGTGCGGTACAAGCTAGGAGACTCGATTTGGAAGCGGCGGGTGCCAGAATCGTAGAAGTTACGGGGGAGCGCGGTGAGCACGGCCTTGACCGGTGTTACGCGCACGTCGTAATGAGCCTTGCGAATTTGCAGATATGCTCTCGTTGTCGAGTTTGCTGGAAACTCTGCTTGCTCTCGGTATCAAGTCGCTCATGGTCGAAGGAGGTGCGCAGGTGATCGGTTCGTTCATGGCCGAAGCGCAAGATTGCGTCGACTGCATCATCGTTACCACCGCCCCCGTGTTCGTCGGCAGAGACGGCGTAGGATATGGCACCCAAGTGCTCGGTTCGCAGGTAGGCTCTGCCGTGAACGTCATGCCGAACAACCAGCTGAAGATGCCGGGGTTGTAGATGGCAAATACCCAACACGTTCGCAGTGAGATCATGGGAGAGGATACTGTGCTTGCTCTGCGAGTCGGCAGAGCGTTGACCTCATGAGCTACTGTAGAGTCGCACATGACCCCCTCATATTCAATGCTTGAACGCACTTGGTTTGCTAGCGCATGGGAGCTTGTGAGGGTTCGAACCTTCGTGGGTCGTGTTATCATCTATGTTTTGCAACGAAGGAATGCCGCTGAGCTGGGGCAGCCGCGTGGTTGATACTGAACTGAATAGGAATGCTTCGCGGAGGCTCAGGCTATTACCCGATTTCCACGGCCCGAGATGGGTGGGGATTTTTACGAACGCGCAGTTTGACTGTTGCCCTGCGATGAATAGAGGTGTGCGGAAGAGGCGATCGCGAGTTGTGTGCAAGGTGAAAGCTGGGTGAAACTTGGCCTGGTCGCTGGACGACGGCGGGGCAGGCACTGAGCACAGCAAGGCACAGGTTCGGATCCGGTGAATCTGGGAGCAAAACCAGGAACTCGGCTCGGCGCAGGTTCCGAGACCAACCACCTGGCCACCAGCGGCAAGCTCCTCGACTGTCGTCGCTGAAAGATAGCGGCCCAACTGTGCGATTCTTGGACGATAGCTAGTTGGCGTTGATATTAGCAGACAGTGGAGATGCCGACGACGAGGACACCAGGCAGCGGATGCCGTGGGTGCCAGAAAGCGCGTCCGAGTCTGGCTCGCGCGATCGGCTGTGGATGACGTCGCGCATTGCAGCGCTTGCTTCATATCTCTTCACTTTCTCAGACCGCGTCGGGCCCAAGCCCAGCCTCGGCGGGCTGCCTCCTCCTCCTCCTCCTCCTCCCCTCCTCTCCCTCCCATGTCGTTGATCGACAGGACTCCATCCCTCAGATGGTTTCGGCGCTCAAAGTCCTCCGCTGCCACTCTGTCTGCAACGAGCACGGCGATCCACGACCCGCAGAAGCCACCTATATTTGACAACGTGGTTAACGACCGTCCAGAGTTCTCTGCCAACCCGTCTTACCTCCCCGACCACGGCTCTGGCACCCACCTCGAGCTCGAGCACGCCCTCGCCCGTTCCGCAACCGCGAGCGCCTCCGCGTCGCCCAACCCGACCTCCTCGTATCACTCCCGCCCGCTCCCGCCGCTCCCAGTTGAGTCCCGGGGCAGAGCGCGGTTCTCAGTCGGACTCGACGATCCGGACCCGATGCTTAGATATACGCAGTCCGATATCGGACATGGCGGTGGCTACCTCGCCTCACGCACGTTCACGGAACCGGATTCCCACTCGAATCCGCTGACAGCGATATCAACCAAGCGACCTCGCAAATTGAAGAAGCCGGAGCACGCCCGTCTGTCCTCTCCAGACACGAGGGTGCAGGAGCGCCCTCGTCAAAAAGCTGCCTTGGCCCCTCATGGCCGGATCGGCTCGCGCTCGACCTCCGCCTTGCCTTTAAGCTCGCTGAATGAGTCCCCTCCCCCGAAGACGCCGTCCGCACCGTCTCTGCTCGCGTTGGCTGCACGACTGCCTTCCTTTAGACACTCGCATCACAATCATCCCAAAACGAGCACCGAGGACGCACCCACTCGACGATCACGACCACAGTCCGTCCCTGGCGCACAGGCGATGCTCGCGATACCCAATCCTACACGCTCTGGAGCAGGATCTCGTCTTTCGTCCGGGACAGCGATTACGGTGGCCTCGACCGCCAGCTCCTCGACTTCGGCAGCCATGTATTTTGGCAGCGCCTCTCCTCCTCCAAAGTCGCCGTCAGCGCCGACCCGCAAGCTGACCAAACGACGGCCACAGCCGACCAAATCGGTCACCGCGCCTATCCCCGCCTCTGCTCCGGAAATCTCTCCTCCCGTCAGTCCGGTGACGGGAGTCTATCCGTCTAAGATCATTACCAACTACTCGAGACCGTTCAGTATGATTGATGGGGTCGCATCGGACACACGTTTATGGCAGTCCGTCAGCGAGAACGGCCATGGCTATTCAAGCCCGCCAATGTCGCCAGTCGCCTTGTCCCCATACAAACCAGCGTTTCACTCTATCACCGTGCTTGGTCACGGAGCGCCAGAGCTCGAGGAGCACGACTCCGTCATATCGCCTAATCCGTCTATAGAGTCGCTCCCGCGCCTCCAAACCGCCGCGCTGCTGGATCTATCGCTCACGACTTCGGATGATATCAACGTTTCCAGCAGCGCGATCGCTGCGAGGTCGAGCTTGCTCCACGCGGCGGACCGCAGCGGTTCGCAGCGAGATATATTCGTGCTTGATCCGAAGTGGACCATCGGAGAGGAAGGGGAAGATGAGGTGCGTACGGTGCCAAGACACGACGCTACTGGCTGCTCACTGTGTCGATTAGGTCGAACAGGATGGCATACGGGCGCGAGGCGGCGACTTTGATCCCTATTGCGACCTGAACGACTCTCCACCGCCGCTCGTCAGAGAGGACTCAACAGCTCAGACATCAACCGAAGGCTCACTCATGACGCCGCCGACGCCGCACGATTTCACGCCGCTGACGAGCATACCGACTAACCTGGGTGCCTTGTCCGCTGCCTCGGCGGCAAAAGCGCAGCAGGGCGTCGACGAGCTTGGTTTCTCTTCTGTGGCTAAACCCCGACCTCAGTTCGATTCGGACAGATGCCATCCGCTGCGGAGATGGACGCTGGCAATGGCGGAAGCACCAGATGAGGTCGTCGCTCAGGAATTTGAGCTGCTACGTAAAGTAGACCAGGGAAGACGGAGCAGAAAATCGTCCATGGCGAGGACGATGTCGGCACCTATCTCGATGGTGGATGTTGAAGAAGATGGGACGCAGGATGACGATGAACCCGAGCACACCCTGCGCATGCGTACGAGCTTGCTGAGCTTGGGGGCCCTCGGCGTGCTGAATGGAGCCATGGTGTATGGTGGCCCGAACACCGAGAAGGTCGAAGATCTCGCGGCGGACGAGGATCGGTCTAGCGACGAGGACGAAGCTGGCTGGGAGAACGTCCGGAAAGCGATTCTCTCCTGCAAGGACCTGATTCGGACGGAAAGGGCGTACCAAGCGAAGCTCTGTCAGTTGATCGACGGAGAGGTATGCTGAGATTAACATGTGATCGAGCACTATCTCACGACCGGCTACTTAGACGGCAACTCCTCCACCACCTCTGATGCAGCGGTACCTTCCCGCTTTGATCAACGCCTCGCAGGCATTGCTGGCGCGATTGTCGGAGGATCCGTCCGCGTGGGGTGTCAGTGCCGCGTTCGTCGGTATCGAAGAGCAGCTTGAGCAAGCATTCGTCGCTTGGTGTGGTATCGTTGGGGAGTTCTTCATCGACCGCCCTCAAGAACGCATGGTCCGGAAGATCGTCAAAACGCCTCCCGCGAGTCTGTTAAAGGTCGGTAGCACGTTGCGCCCGGCGCGACCTCGCACCCGGAGCGGAAAGATTCATATAGAGCGCGCGGATACGAGCCCCGCAGCAAGTCTCCGCGCCAAACGCAGACTGACGCAAGCTTCGGCTGCGCGTGAGTCGAGGTCGTTCGACATGAAGAGGGTGGAGGACGAGTCCTGGCCAGACAGCCCTACTCGTTCCTTCTTCTCGGCCACCTTTGGCAATGCGTCGTCGGCCAAGCTCAACCCAGCGGCCTCTTCTGGCTCTGGCGCCGCGCCCTATCAGCCAAGGAGTTTGCCTACGGTGAGGGAATTGGCCATCCAGCCTGTGCAGCGCGTCATGCGCTACGTGCTCCATTACCGAGGTGGGTACTACCTGCCCCTCCTTATACGATACCATTTTCACGGCTCTACAGATCTTCTTAGCTATACTCCGGCGAACTCTCCTTCGCGATCGCTCATCGAACGTGCTCTGCAAGTCGCCGAGCGCATCGCGCAAAAGTGCGATCGCGCGCAAGACAACTCTTCGTTCCTGCTTCGCCGTTAACGAGCGTCGTCGGGTTTCATTATACCAGGCACCAGCATCCTCACCTCTGCATAGATATCCTTATTCCACATCGCAAACACGCTTTCTTGTAAGTTGTAGTAGCTCATCGACCTACCCCCTTCCTTCTCCGCATTCACTCGGATGGCTCCTGCATGCATGCCTCCCTGATAATAACCTATCAACCGGTTCCCGTATGTATAGTATATCTAGCATATGCGTTTACCCATTCCATCGTGTAGCGCTTGTAGTTGTCGTTAGTATTGAAATGATCATGACCTTCACGACCCACGGGCCACAACTGCCAGGTGCTTCCAGTATCCAACGTGGGAAACATGCAAGACGTTCTCATCCTTGTGGCGTGGAGGCTTCTCGTTCTCTGCACAACTAATGGCTGAAGATCAAGTTGCTGCAGGGATCATCATCCTAGGGGCTGGTGTCATCGGGCTCACCATTGCCCATGTCCTCTCCGAAAATGAGGATATCGCCCGTCGGCTGACGATAGTGGCCCGCGACATGCCAGAAGATCTCGACTCTCAAGCCTTTGCTAGTCCTTGGGCTGTCCGTCTCGCAAACGCCACACAAAGACTGGGTATGCACTGAAATCGACTCCTACACCTAGGGCGCAAATTGGTCCCCCATCGGTGGATTCAACGAGAGGATCCATGGATGGGAAACACTCTCCTTGTGGGCATATATAACACCATCACGCTCTTATTGTGTTGAACTCACTTACCTCGATCTTTGAAGCAACAAGTTCTGGGATATGATACCCTCCGGATTAGTGAGGGTGAGCACATTTTCGCCGAAGCTTTATATCCGGTGCACCCACCCCCGCATTATCGATAGGAATTGCCGTCAAAGGTCCTCTACACCTCGGAATCCATGCTATCCAACATATGGTACAAGGACCTCGTCCGAAAGGTACGCATGCCAAGTTCGAATGTACAAAAAGGGCGACAGCCGAGGTGACCCAGTTCCGCGTGTTGGACAGCTCAGAGCTTCCGTCTGGCACGTCTCCTGCGATCGTCGCGGGAGTAGCCTTCTCCACGATCTCCGTAGACCCGCAGACATATCTGCCGTGGTTGAAGGCCGAGCTCGTCAAACGCGGCGTTACCTTCGTCCGCAAGAAGATCTCGAGCCTTGGCGAGGCCACGTCTTACGCCGGACCAGGAGGCGTTCTGATCAATGCATCTGGCTTGGGTGAGGACTTTGAACGGGTTGCCCATTGCTTGTCACCAGACTTTACGATTGTTTGGTAGGTGCAAGGTCCTTGTTCGGTGTGGAGGATCTCGCACTTCATCCGATCCGGGGCCAGACTATCATCGTCCATTCCCCCAAAGCCTGGAATGAGTGTCTTATGGTCATGGGTGGTGGGTAACACGCCGAGCGATTTACTTGCTTTCGATATTAACGTGAAGTGCAGACCAACCCTCTCCGACTGGGGAATCCACGTATATCATCCCTCGCACAACTCCCGGGGTTGTCCTCCTGGGTGGCACGTTCCAGCCCCACAACTGGGACGTCTCCGTCGACTTGACCATAGCGGGCGGTATATGGGAAAGATGCGCCGCGCTTCAGCCCTATCTGAAGGATTCGGAGACGCGCATACTCAGTCACAACGTGGGCCTTCGCCCGGCGCGCACAGGCGGCCCGCGGGTGGAGACGACCTGGGTCGAATTGGGTAGAAGCAGGAATCGTTCCTCGCTGACGCCCTGGTACGTCACGGAGGGGTCAGCTGAAGGGAAGGTCCTTGTCATACACGCGTATGGCTTCGGGTATGTGCCTTGGAGTCCAATGGTGTTGAGATACTTACTGGAATGCAGGCCGGCGGGGTATCAGAACTCATGGGGTGCCGCATACGAAGTCGCCAAACTACTCAGCGAGGCTTCGAAGCAGAAATAAGGCCAAGAAGGAAGATACCAATCTTAGACAATATCTACGGACGAAAGCAGGAATGTACTAACATGATCTCCATGTATTACATTTATACAACATGCTTGATAGCATCCAATACGGGAATTTCTAAATGCTCGCTAGTAAAACAATCACCGAACAATGACCATGGCAGCTGTCTGTCCTCAGTCGACTGGCTCATGGGCGCCCCCACCCTCGCCCTGAGTCGGCCTGGGTGATGCCGATCGGGACTGACTACTACTCTCATCGCGGCTATGGCCAGTGTTGTTCTGGTTGTGATTGCCGGTGATCATGCTGATCAGCGAGCCTAGGATGCCCGAACCGCCTGATCCAGACCCAGTGCGATTGTGCCCTTGGCCGGTGCCACTGGAGTTCGGAGAACGAGGACGGGGAGGTATTGTACTGGGGCGGTCGGGGCTACCTGCGTTGTTCTCGCTTCCTCCACTCTGGTTCTGGCTCGATCCCGGCGCAGACTGCGGAGCCTGCGCGGGGGACTCTCCAGGTCCATGATGATGGGGTTGCGGGACCAGTTCATATCTTACGATATATTTAGGTCAATACCGAAGGCCATAGCAATACCATGGTGTTTCGTACCTGCATGTTGGGCACGTGCCGCTGGACTTGAGCCAGGGAAGGATACAGGGCTCGTGGAAGGGGTGCTTGCAAGGCAGAGTGATGACGACCTGTTCGTCTGGATCTTCGGTGCCCAGCTTGAAAGGATCCTTGCACACGGCACAGTCCTTTTCTAACAATGGGGCTAACGGGACGATCCCGATCAAAACGCATGGCGCTGGCGCTAAGTATAAACTCACACCCCTCCTGCAGGACCTCACGCGGTAACTTCTGCATTACTTCCTCGCTCGCAGGAACAGGCCGGCTTGCGTTGGAATTCTCCATCATCTGGGTGATGATCTGATCCAATGCTTCACGGCAGTCAGACCAGAAAGTAGTATCTCGAGTGACAAAAGTATCTCACCTTCTTGGTTAAAGACATAGTCACCCCATCTTCCATTCTCCGCGCCATCGCCGAACGCAGGGCCGAACACCGATGCGAGTGGATTATCTCCGCCGACTCGCATTCCTGGCGCGCCACCGAACAAAGACATCAGATAGTGCGCCATGAGCGCCCCGCTAATATCGCCTTCTCGCCGTGGGCCGTCCTCCGCTCCCCGCAAGAACCTGTTGAGGCGAGATCAGCGAGGGGCGATCGCAGACGGTGCACTCGGTGCGGCGTACTCAGATAATCCAGGAGCATTCTGATTGTCGCCGCTACCAGATCCAGGCGTTCTGGGGTCACGTCCTAGAGTGTTGGGTCCGCCGAACACGAAGGTGCGCACGCCGCCGCCGCTTCCGCTGTTGAATTCGAATCGGATCCCGCCGCTGGTTGTCTGTAGAGATACATTGGCTGATAGTAGCTTCGATCGAATGTGACACCCACTGTTGTTCTGGTCGTGGAACCAGGACTGGATGGCTGAGGTGCAGGGGTCGGTCGACCGGGTGGGCCAGCAAGCAGGCTTTGTAAGCCGACTAGGTCAGGTCTGAGTGATCGACATCGGGCGTAGGAGATGCCAGGGACTCACGGAGGAAGGTGTCTAGGGCAGGGTTGAAGTCGTCGTCGCCCGCGCCAGCGGCAGCATGAAAGGCTCGGGGGTCATCCTCGGGATTCTCGATCTGTGGCGCGAGTGTCTGTTAGGGACCGCATGACCGGGGCAGCTTGGGACTGACTCGTTCTACGAAAGTGCCGTTGCAGGATGCACAGTGCGGATCTGGAACCTGCAGGATATTTATGAGGGACAGATTGGTAGGACTTGGTGTTAAGATCGGAGCGCACCATGAGCGGCCGCATCTCGGCGTTGCACTAGAGGAATGAGCATACGGCATCCTCGCAGGTGGACGAGCACCTACTTCGTGGCAGTACCACATGGGTTCTCTTGTAGACATGTCAGGAAACAATCTTGTGGGAGAAGGAGGTCAGTGTAGAGTACAGAACGGACTTCTGTAGTAAAGTGCCACTGGTACTTACATAAGAGGAAGGGTGCTCTTCTTCCCCCTTCCTCATTCCTCGCAACAACTCGACCAAGTCTCCACCAGTCTCTCCACCAGTCTCTCGACCAACCACAAGCGAGTATATCACACCTTCTCCTCTTATTATTTCATACTGAACCGCTCGTCTACTCGTTTAGTGATTTCTCCTGTCTTTGTCGACTCTTGTCTCGGCCACGCTAGCCTCGCCCACGGCGAGCGACTTCTCTAACCTCAGCCTCGGTGACGACTCCCGTTCAAGTGTTTCCTCCCATGGCCCACTTCGTCTCCAAGGACGAGGCTATGTTTTAATATTCCGGAATCTCTCCGTCGCCCCCGAAGCTTGTCTACACCGGACTGTTGACGACGCCCTGGGTCAAGCCTCAAGGGCCCGAGGCGTACCGCAAGCTCAAGCAGGTTCGTGGCGTGTTTAATCACCGAGTCAACGACGTCTGGGAGGACCTAGGTCCCCAGGTTCGGGACCTACTGAACGTTCAGCGGATTTCGTGGACGTCCGTTGACGTCGCTCGTTTCATCACCGACGGAGAATCTGACAAGGCGATTGTCGGGCCTGTGGTCCTATGGATCGGCGTTCGCCCCGGTTCGCTCGAGGGCGCACCAGCCTTCAGCTCTGGCGCGGAGATCCTGGAGATCCTCAAGTCCTTCGGCATCGAGGACGTCAAGGTAGAATATCGCGAGTCAATCTATATGCGGTCAGCCGGTCCAGAGCTCCTTCGTCACGTCTCCAAGGTCAACGACACCGTAGACGTTCGCAGTCCCCTCACTCCCACTCTCAGTCTCTCTATCGCTACGGTTGACAGGCCCGACGCCCAGAGCACCATGGGCCTGTACTTCGCCAAGGGCGGCACGAGCAACAAGGTCCTCGGTCTCACCTGTCACCATGTCCTCTTTAGGACGGACGCCACCACCAACGACTCCTACATCCTCGCGAACGACGCCAGTGCTCCTCGCAAATACGTTCGGTTTCTCCTGTTGGCACTTCTCTTGACCGGTGCATTGCTCCTTCGGTCCGTCTCTCTTTTCCATCTTCTATTTTCCACTCATAACTCACGACCTTGACGTCTAGACTATGGGCTCGAGCACCTGTCGTTCTGGTTCGTCTCCTCTCCTTTGTCTCCTCTCTCGCGCAACTGACCTCTTGACGTCTAGGCTCCGTACAACTTGTCATGGTCCGCTGGACTGTCAGACCTTGCCACCTGCAAGCGGTGGTTTTGTGTAGGCATCTGCAAGGATCGTCGTGTCGTCTATCGTAGCTCGTGTTATCGGACATGGACACTGATAAAATAAGCGAAAGTTCGAGGCTGACAGCGAGAGTGCGACGCTCAAGGTGGCTTGACCCTCGCAATAGAACGTGACAGGCATCGAGTACATGTACGTCTCCCAGCTGTCATCGACCTTTACTCTTCTCATGGCTATTGGGGAATTAGGGAAACTCAGGTAGCGACGGCGCAACACCCAATACCTGGCGAAGTAGCGTACGATAGTTGGTAGCAAGACGCTGTTGCGTCGAAGGAGAGACGCTAGCAACGCACCATATAGAGGCCTCGGTCTGATAATATAACCCGTAGTGCGCAGTCCGCCTTCGGACTGATCCATTACGCTCGTCAAGTGTTTGATGTCGAAGCGCGAGCTGGAGGAAGCGACTCTGCCCTCTCGTGACAGCCGGAAGTGTGATGCATCAGCTCTCTCTTCGCGGTTTCCAGCCTGGTCGGCGTGTTTACCGACACACAGGTAGGTATCAGGACGAGTCTATGACGCTCGACTTTCCGCAACCAGCCATCCACGTGGCTAGCGGGTCAACTGGTCATGCTGTTTTGCAGCGTTGTTGATAAGTTACGTTCGCTACTGTGGCTCGCACACAGCAGTAGTATTCAGTTTTTACTGGCGGCCAAAGACTTGACCAACCGCATGGAACGAGCCCGTTGAAGCCGACTGTGGCTGTACAATGGCATAAGTATGTACGGTAAATGACCTCGGCACGTGCTCGACGCGACTCTGGTTGAACGTTTGAGGACAAGTTAGAACAGGCTCAAACCACGCGTTCAACGCGCTCTGTCTTGCCATGGGCTCGCTTGTCTCACTCGCACTGCTTTTGATACCTGCTGCTCTCGTCAGATGGTTCTCAAAACACTCACGAAGTGACGAACCCGACGTCCTTTACCCCCTCTCAATTTTCTTCGGCGTTGGCATATGGATCGTCATACGGCGGTACCAAAACATACGCGACCGTGCTCGCAACTTCAAACATCCCAAGCCTGTTCCGGATGCGAGTGCGCCGATTCTCTCAGCGATCGACGGTAGACTGACGTTTCATCCAGGCTGCTGAACTTACCTATCAGGCGCCTGTCATACCAAACCCTTCCTTGCACTCGCACAAAAGCGACCCAGACCTCCTGCCGCCGTTCCAGCCGACCGATAGAGAGTTCATTACCTGCTACGATCCTGCTACCGGCATGCATATTGACACCATTATGGCGGACAACGCAGCCGATATCAACGCGAAGATCACACGAGCCAGCGTGGCCCAGAAGGAGTGGAAGAAAACCACCCTAGCGCAGAGGCGGCGTGTCGTTCGCAGCCTTAAGAAGTGGCTTGTAGAGAACCAGGATACCTGCGCACGCGTTGCTTGCAGGGACACCGGAAAGACAAGTGAGTGGCGCACCGTCGGTGAGGATTTGTCATTAATCGTCCCCAGTGCTCGATGCTGCCCTGGGAGAAATCCTCACGACGTGCTCCAAGATGGACTGGCTCATCAAACATGGCGAACGCGTTTTACGACCCGATAGCCGATACCCCAACATGATGTTGCTTTACAAGAAATCACGAGTTTATTATGAACCTCTCGGTGTGGTTGCCGCCCTGGTCTCCTGGAATTACCGTAAGCTGCTACAAAAAGCGCTTTTATAACGTGTGCCCATTCTCCCCCCTCGGATTATAGCATTACACAACGCGCTATCCCCCATCATGGCATCCATTTTTGCAGGTAACGGTGTAGTGTTGAAGTGCTCGGAACATGTTGTATGGTCTACCACCTGGTTTATCGGTGCTGTCAAGGAATGCTTGCGTGCCTGCGGTCACGACCCAGACCTTGTTCAGGTCCGTCCTCAGTTGTTTGGTCTGACACACCGTATTCATCCCCGCGACGCAGCTGGTACGGTGTTACCCTGACGAAGCAGAAGCGCTGACGACCTCGCCCATGATTAAACATATCACCTTCATCGGGTCAGAGCGGGTCGGACGCCTCGTGAGTTCGTACCAGCCGACGTGATGTGCTGCTGATGGTTCTCTAGGTCGCACAAGCCGCCACTGAACATCTAACACCGGTAACACTGGAACTCGGTGGAAAGGATCCTTGTATCATCATGAAGAACACCGACCTGAACAAATGGATCAGTCTGTGGATGCGAGGCGTCTTGTACGTCGCTTGCTCGTATGTCTCAATAGTTCTTTGCTCACCTCTGTCATCCTTGCAGCCAGAACGCGGGTCAGAACTGCATCGGCATTGAACGACTGATTGTCCACTCGTCGCAGCACGACGAACTGTACGAAATGCTTGTGGAACGCGTGGAGAAACTCCGTGCCGGATCCGTGCTTGCGCGAACGCAGGAAGGGTATATCTCGACCGTGGACACCGGATCTATGATCAATGGGGACCGCTTCGCCGAGTTGGAACGCATGATCGCCGACGCAGAGAACAACGGCGCACGAGTAGTCGGTGGCAAAGCCTATTCGCACCCTTACCACCGCGATGGTTCCTACTTTGCCCCGACCGTTATTGGCGACGTTGATCCGAACTCGGAGATCGCGCACACCGAACGTGAGTGTCCGCGCGTGCAGTGGATGAAACGCGCTGATTGTTGTCGATTTAATGCCAGTCTTCGCGCCTGTGGCTCTCCTCATTCAGTATGAGACCGTCGACGAAGCCGTGGAAATTGCAAACAACACACGGTACGGCCTAGGTGCCAGCATTTTTGGCATGGACCAGGATGAGTGCCTTAAAGTCGCGAAGCGCCTGGAATGTGGCATGGTATCTATCAATGACTTTGGCGTCTTCTACGTGAGTGATATTCTAGACCGGGAGACATCCCCATACTGATTAATATCTTTCAAACAGCTGAAGTGAGTGGGTGGGGTTGTGCGCACATGGTGGAGACTAACCGCACGTCACTATTTAGCCAAGACCTGCCGTTTGGGGGTACTAAAGCCAGCGGTTACGGCAGATTTGGTGCGTTCACAGACGGACGCTATCAACGTGCCTCTCATGCGGTTCTCGTGCTCTAGGGGGACCCGAGGGTCTGCGTTCGCTCACGAACCCGAAGGCCATCATGACGGATCGCCTTCCTTGGTTGATCCAGACTTCAATACCTGCGCCGTTGGACTATCCGGTGCGATCGCTGGTGCAAAGCTGGTAAGATGGCTCGTCGAACGCGCGCAACATTTCTCTGAGTCCGTCCTAGGGAATTCGTGAGCGGCTTGATCAGTTTCCTGTATGCCGATGGGTGGCGGGCGAGTTTCAACGGGCTGGGGAAGTTGATCGGGGCGTCTGGCGGGGCTCGGCGGCCGACGACGACGGAGGCGTTTTAGTCCGCTTCATGTGGTGTCTGTCGAACGCTGTGTATATTGCTTTATCTCCTCGTGCTAACGATGCTTTTGGACGGAACGCATGCGGGAAGGAAGACGGGTCACGTGTGTTACCATGCTGGCTGCGTTGCGAGCTGGCGGTGATGAGGTGCATGGGGCGCGAGCAACGCGAACAACGCGAACAACATGCGACGGGTGCACAGCTCCATCGCCTAAGATAGCGTCTCAGGTCGAACTCGCAGGCGCGGGCAGCCGGAGCAAGATCGGCGCTTCCGAGCCCCGTCACCATCTCCAGCCATCTACCCCATCTTCCTCCCCTTCGACGAACACCGTTCCACATGCTTCACCCGTCTTCGTAACCTCCACATCTAGCGCGATCAACCCATACGGTCGGCATGTTTCGCCTCCGGTCCATATATATTCTTCCCGTCCTCCCGCGGTGGAGGGTCAAGGCTCGCCCCCAGCCCTCAATCCCTGATCAGTCGACCGGACTCGTCCAGGAAAGCCACGCAAGATGCTCGCTGCCAGCCTTGTTCTCGGTGCCCTCGCAGCTCCTTCTTTGGCCTTCCCCTTGTTCAGCTCTTACGAGCCGTTCGAGCTCTTCAAGCGCATCAGCTCCGGCTGCAGCACCACCGGCACCGCGTCCTGCCACAACTCCACTGTCGTGAAGGACACTTGCTGCTTCGAGGCCAACGGTCTGCTCCTGCAGACGCAGTACTGGGACTTCGACCCGGCTAGCGGACCCGACGACAGCTGGACGATCCATGGTCTCTGGCCCGACTAGTGAGCTGCGCGCTCAGTATGCTTTTGCCATTATCGAGCCCTGACAACCATCGGTTAGCTGCGATGGAACCTACCCCGCCAGCTGCGATTCGTCTCGCGCTTACACGGACATCTCGGGAGTGAGTCCTCTTACGATACCGTGACCGCCGTTCCTGAGAGAGTGTTTTTACTAGCTCCTTACGGACCAAGGCGCCTCGGATACCTTGGACTACATGGAGACGTACTGGGTTCAGCCCGCCAAATTCGGCACCGATGAATCATTCTGGGAGCACGAATGGGCGAAGCACGGCACATGCATGACGTGAGTGTTGATCCTGTAAACTATGCGCCTCATCTCAGATTGGATTGCAGCACTCTCGAGACCTCCTGCCTGCCTTCAGGCAGCTCTAAGGGTGCCGAGGCCGTTGCCTTCTTCAAGACGGTGGTCAAGCTGTTCAAGGTGAGGCTTTGGATCAGCGTGGCTCGTACATGGTACTGAGTTTTTCTTCAGAAGTTGCCAACGTACGATTGGCTCGCTAATCAGGGCATCACGCCCGACTCCGACAAGACGTACACCTTGAAGGAGTTGACCTCCGCCCTCGAGGCCGAGTCTGGCGGGTTTACTCCCGCGCTCGACTGCGACAGCGGCAACCTAAACATGATCAGCTGGTACTTCAACCTGAAGGGCTCTGTCATCGACGGCAAGTTCGTGGCCATCGATGCTCCGGAGGCCGGCTCGTGCCCTTCAAGTGGCATCAAGTACCCGCCCAAGTCGGGATCGTCGTCTTCGAGCACCACCACCACGAAGACTTCGACGAAAACCAGCACCTCCACCACCAGCACCGCGACCGCCACTGGCCTTCCTACCAAAGCGACGCTCGTCGCTAGCTCCAGCGGTGGCTTGCTCAGCGGGGGCACCTGGTCGACGCAGACCTTGGCTACGTACACCATCTCGGGTTCCGCCGACAGCTTCACGATGAAAACCTCCAAAGGAAGCTGCGGCGTGTCGAGCGGCGCGCTGAAATGTGGCAGCGGCGTTTCCTCATCCTCTTTCTCAGCCGTAAGCACGCCCGCGAATGTTCGTTGAGCATTTGCCTGATCATTCCTTGTTAGGTCTCCTCCGGCAGCAAACTGTTGCTCGCTTATGACGGATCCACCAAGTGGTCCTCCGACGATACCCCTAGCGGGAGCGACCAGGAGACGGTCTACACTGGCAGCAGCCATGACGAATCCTTTAAGATCTCAATCCACTCTACGTAACGAGGCTGCTGGCCTATATATACCTGCACTGTGATGGCAATGTAGCAATGATGAATCGAAGCAGAAATGTAGCATAGTGCGCATCCGTGAAGTTGGGACGTCTCAAGCGGTGCCGCATGCCTGTCGGTAGAGAAGCACAATCCTGTTGGGTCATGTGTGCACTATCGAGCTCATGCGATCTTCACTGGATCACCCTGCGCTCCATCTGCGCGTCCTGCCTGGCCTTTTCTTCGTGCGGCAGCTTCCAAGCAAGCCCGGTGTCCCCTTGGAAGAGGAAGTGTTGGCTTATCTGCGCGATGGCAGTAGATTCATATCCGTCACACGCACGAACGAAGAAATATCCATAGTCGGGGAGGCTGGGCCGATAGCAGCAACGAATGTAGAGGCAAACTGGAAATGCATTCGAATTGCGGGCCCAATGGATTTTGGTCGGTCTCACAGGTGGACAAGTGTGGATACTTCGCATTTTCTGACAGCCAGCTGCGGGCAGGACTGACGGGCATCCTCTGCGATTTTACTACGCCGTTAAAGAAGGCTGCGGTACCTGTCTTCGCGGTCAGCACATAGTACGAATCAAGAGGCCAACGCGAGTGCGCATGCTCATATCTTCATGCTACAGCAACACCGACTATGTTCTTGTACCGAAAGGAAACATCGACGACGCAGTCCATGCGCTCAGAGAAGACGGCTGGATTTTCCAGGAGTGAAGTATATCAGATTTAGGGTTGGTCTGCATCGGCAATGCACTTCACGATCGAGACACGGGGCTTCGTCGATAAGAAACCTTGTAGCCTCGTACACTGGAAGAGGCCATATCGCATTGATCATGCCTGCCTAATTGTGGCCGTACCGAAAACGCCTGTATAAGTTGATGAGTAGGTCGTTTGCGGTGAGAGTGATTATACTGTGTAGGTGATGTTATCAGTGCACGAGCAAAAATCGGGGAAAACTGTTCGCTCACGTATGAGGTGCAATGCGGAGGAAGTGAGCGGTTGAGCCTGAAAAGGGAGCAAGCTTAATGTTCACCATGCAAGTAAGCCATTGCAGCCACGTACCTTTATACCAGCCAAACACGCCTTCTGTTTTAACGGTCTTCCACAGACAGTCTATTGGATTCTTGTATAGTGTTCCTGCATATCGACCATTAGGTAATTTCACCATGGGTTGATTGTACATTCGTGTTAATGCCTGTGAAATCGTCAGCGGCAGATCATAGTCTTAGAACGGCCACGTACTGTGTCGGCGGGCTGCATAGCAATGCACTAATTTTACGGCATAAGTCAAAGCTATACTTCCCCTTTCGTTCGCACTGACCACACACATCCCAGATACAGTGCTACTGAGGAGGTAGGTCCATACGCTGTTACTCGGCAGTATGCCTCGCGATACAAGCTGATTCTTGGTCCAATTGTAACTTGGCAACTGTACGGAGGAGCCCATGGAGGTTCGCAGGATGGCAGCGTCGATTCCGTTCACGAGGCCTCTCCACTTCTGGGCTTTGAAGATGGTGGCCAGGGCGTCAAACGAGCTTTTGTAGTGGTGTTGTGCGCCAACCGGGAGCGCTGGTGAATAAGCCTGATGTACTGACGTCAACCACGGCAAGGCCAGCCTAACTTCAGCTTCAGATGGAGCGTACTTGCATGCGAGCCTTTATGAGGAACAGCGGATTCCCGAGAGACGCTGAAAATGTCCGCGGAATGACTACTTGGCTTCATAGCCCACCTCTTCCGACATACCTCCAACAGCACCGCTAGCAGCACCAGCCAGAAGGGAGGTTATCGGAACCTGTTCTGTAGGCGACCATCCCAGTAAACGGTTTATGCTGTGCCGTATAGGTTCGTAGAAGCCTATGGGGTACTTGAGCACAGATGGCACGCCGCGAGTGATCAAACATACCCAGTCGTGAACCATTGAGTAATATCTAAGCGATTTAGATGGTTACAACGGAGACTTCAGCAAAGGTCTCACTTGGTACGCGTACTGTATACATGGATCAGTGAGGAAGCACGACATACACCAAACGTTATACTCGCCGCCGGGGCCAATCCTCGCTGCAATCCTCGGACACCTTCGTTGCGCCAAGTCTTGCCCCACACATCGAACGCATTTCGGTAGACCTTCTCAAAGCCTCCCTTCATGAGCTCTCCCTGTAGCTGCAGACGCGTCTTGGCGACTTCCGCCGGGTTGGAGAAGGTGACCTGCGGATCACTGAGCGGAAGTCCGACGCAGCCTAAGCCAGGCACTGACAGCTATACATGCCGCGATTCCTCCCAAGACGAAGCCCTCCGCCGTCGAGAGCGGCTTGGGCGCGGACGGTGGAGGCGCTGTCATGTCCCGCGAGATGGAAGGGAAGAAGGAGGACAGGGAGCGAGAGGGAACGAGTAGACGATCACAGGGTCGTCCCGAGCGGACGCAAGGCCGAACAAGTCCGCGCGCGTCGGAGCCTTGCTTCCCGTCGCCCGACGATGACCTGACCGTCGCGATGCCTGCCCCGCGAGTTGGGACCCATGCGCTGGTCGTCGTCGTCGTCGCCGCCGCCGTTCTTCCTGCTTTGACGCGTGTAGCTTACTACCCTGTCGTTCTACTCGTCTTCCTGCCGCTCTTCTTGGCCCTACTCTGCATCACCCACTTCGCCGGCTATGTCCTGTTGGCTAACCATCTCGACGCCAAGTACCACGAAGGAGCCAACCGCTCGCTACGTGCTGCCCGACCTCTTGCCTTCTCGACGCCTGCGGCGTGGCAGGCAGTGTTGACGCGGTCGCAATGGCACAAATCCCCCCAATCATTCACGCATCTCGTCCCGCAATATCCCACCGTCTCCGCCATCCTAAACGAGATCCTGATCATGATAGTCCGAGACTTCGTCTTGACGTGGTACAAGGACATATCCTCTTCTCCCTCCTTTCCCACCGCAGTTTCCTCTACACTGCATAGCTCTATGGAACGTCTCCTTGACCGCACGACGAACATCGATCTCCCAGTGCTCATCGTAAAGCGCGTCCTCCCAAAAATAACGACACACCTCGAACAATTCCGGCAGTCGGAAACGACCCTTCGTGGCGCAGGGCTGGAGCGCAGGCTGACCCAGTCCGAGGAGCTGGACTTGCTTCTGGCCAGTCGATACGCAAGCAGAGGAGCGAAGCTGCATCCCGCGGTAAATAACCTGTCGTCCACCTTCACACGACAATCAGAGGAGGAGCATCTGCGGAAGCTAGTTGACAAAGTACTGCCATTGATCCTGCCGGAGAACGAGGCTCGCAGTGCCGCCGTCAAGATTGTGGCGCGCGAGATAGTGGCATGCTCTGTGCTGTACCCCGTTGTCGACATGTTGTCCGATCCCGATTTCTGGAATCGTACCATAGACCAGGTCGCAGGTGCCGCCATTCAGCAGCAGAAGTTGGTATCGCGGGTACGCAACGTCCTGGAAGCCCAATCACCGGGGCAGCCTTCCTCGGACGTTTCTCCAGCAACTTTGGCGCCGGAGGCCATCACCATCAATACCGATCCTCGTCACTTCGATGCGTTTCTGCGCAGCATCAGTCGTTGCTCGTCCTTGCTGGATGCTAGGCGCCTGAAGAACGACATTGTTGGCGAGATACGAAGGACGCGCGCCTTGCTAGGTTTGTCCAGTTACTTGTTGCAGTCAGATTCCGAGCCGAGTCTCATGAATTATAGCAAACCACGAGAACGAAGAATGGATTAACGGCAAAAAAACTGAAGATATAATATCGTTCCTTGACCGTTTGTACACTGCCCGGCGCAAGGTAGAGAAGCGGATATCAATACTAGGTGGTGGAGAGCAAGAAACGGTACATTTGTTTATTTATGCGGCTTGCTCGTCTTCGATCCTGACACGGTCCAACAGGTGGCCGTAAATTCAGATGCAGACTCGGAGAGCACTCAAAGCCTGAGTCTACGTGACGTACTGTCGAATCCGAGCTCGCTGTCGTATTTCATGGAGTTCATGGACCGCAGGCACCGCTCCCTACTCGTACAATTCTGGTTAACGGTGGAAAGCTTCAAGGATCCGCTCGAAACTGTGGATTCTTCTTCGTCCGGTGACGAAGATGAACTGCTGCAGGCGCCCGCTGATGCAGTTACGGTCAGAGAAGACATCTCCATGATCTATGACCTATACTTCTCTTCCTCGACTCCTCCTGCTGCGTTGTCCAATATCTCCCGCAAGTATATAAACGCGATCCGCGAATTCGCGACCGGCGAGCAATCATCCTCACCTATCGTGGAAAGGAAGGTACGGCGCAGTGTACTGCTGGCCCAAAAACAAGCGGAGCAGGAGATGGAACACGACTTCGGTGACTTCCGGCAATCAGAGCTGTGGTTTCGAGTGGTAGGAGATTCTGGGATGCCGCTATCCGCGGCGAGACAGAAGCAGTCTCGGTCGTCACCCACCTCACCCAAACTCGCTCGAACATCCTCGGGGGATGCAAGGGGGTTCATGCCGGCTGCCAGTCTAGTTTCGCGGGCAGATTCCACATCCAGTTTGGCCTCCGGCACACCTACCCCATCATGGGCGCTGGGATCTTCCCACTCTTCAACTTCCGAGCCTTTCCCAGCTGCGATATCTTCCCGACCAGCCACCTCGAACTTAGCGCTTCTCATGTCATCCGATGCAGGGTCTCTGGCGAGTCTGCGCACGCCCGGGTCCAACAATGCCGACATACTCAGCCGCTTGTCGGGTCAGACGTTGGATCATGACATCCAGCATCGATGGTCCGAAGAACATATCGTCGATGCTATCGGTTACTGACTTGTAGACGCTGCGGACGAGGTTTTGCCCGGGGAAATTGGGCAAGGTTCGGCCTCGAGGCGGTTCAGAGGCAAGGAATGGGGAGTCGCGGGAGAGGAATGCACGTAATTCAGCGCTTTCGCAGACAGCAGGAATGGCTACGAGACCCTGAAAGGATGCATTAGCTACGACGCTGCAGAAAAGCAAGGAGTATGGCACATCATCACCTGCATGTACTTCTCTAATGCCTGTCGTCGGATATCGACAAAGCTTCCAGACAGCGACGTGACAAGTCGTTTGCCAGGGAAGTCGAGGTTTCTGACCGAAGCATAACGCTCGCGGAGCTTGTTATGCATGCTGAGGAACTCATTGTACCTGCGAGCGACGACCCAACCAGAAGCAAAACCACCGTCTGGAGCAAGTTGCTGGACTTCGATGAGGTACCGCACCACGCTTCTTCCGTTCTCTTCACCCACGGTGGAATTTACGATTGCCACCTTTGTGCGGTCCGAAAGGAGGCGATTTGCGTTTTCCTGCTGCTCATACTGAGTCTTCTGAAAGGTTAACTCCCGAAGCTCGCGATCGAGGGAAGCCTTGGACTGGCGGAGGAGCCTGAGCTCCTGAGCGTCGCCTGTCAACTCGGCTTTCTTGATCAACGTATTGAGCATACCATCTTGTGACTGAAGGTTATTGATCTTATCGGTCAAGCGGGATATGTCATAAGATAACTGAAGATCTCCTGGCGCCGCTAGCTTGAAGGATCCGACTTCTTTGTCTTCAAGGCCGAGAGTGTCTTCTTCCTCGGAGTGAACTTCGTCCTCGAACAAAACGCGCCGTTTCGGTCGGGAACCAGCAAATGGTTTGTTGGATTGAACATCAGGCTCCGGTATCGTAGAACTTTGCGATGCAGCGGGATTTGAGTTACCCGTCTCACGCTGCTCGAGGATGATGTCCGTCAACGCATGTTGTATGGCTGCGATACGCTGTTGCTGTGCCTCGTCTGGAGCGAGTATCTTTGATTCGTCGAATTCGTCGAACAAAGAGTTACGGACGAAGACCTGGTCGCGAACGCGCTCAAGGCGTCTGGCAAAGCATCTTCAGAAGATGCATTATCCAAGATGTCCGGAGACCTTCGACCTCTCGATGGCGAGACAAGCAGTTCCACGTTTTCTTCCCCTATCTGCGATTTACTCTTAGCGCTGTTCGAACTCGACGAGAAGAAGAACTGGCTCAGACGGCAAGCGATCGTCATCATCCTGCAGCAGGTACTCGGCGGTACCATCGAACGGTGAGCCTCTACCGAGATTTTCCGACCCCTGTCATCAAATGAGTCATGATATAGGAAAGTGAAGGAAGGTGTCAAATCAGTGCTCGACGAGACCCATGTCATGCTTTTCCTCAACTCTTTCCGGGATAATCTCTGGCCGCAAGGCAAGCTGAAAACCCCTGTAGCTCCGCGGTCTACCGAGGAGAAAAATCGCACTCGGGATGAAGCAAACAGGAAGCTGTCCGCTCTGATGCCAGGTGAGAATCAACCGCGTCGGTCAGAATCGACTTCTGATCCATCGAAGATCTCGCGGCAAACGTCATCGGGAGATCGAATGCCAGACGAGGCGCGCGCCGTATCTTTGCAGCATTGCAAAATCGACGGCTTAATCAACATATCATATACACAATCATAGACGAGGTGAATAATGAGTGATTCCGGCTGACGGTCACTCATCACGGATGCCACAGGTCTTTAATGCGCTTTTCCCTGATACCCCAATATGATTCATGTATACCTGCATATTTTGCTCGGAATGATAGAATCAACATATCTGGTGGAACTGTACAGTACATTACGTGTCATTATCTATCTTGTATGTCCGCAGCTGAGACGGATAGTGAATGCGCCTGGAAAGCGGTGTTGGATCCTTCACTCAGAGGTGTTCCTGACCTTGAAGACTCGGTAGTGATTTCTTCAAGCACCTTCACTCTTTTGTTCTTCACGCGATAGGCCATGATGGAATTCGCTGACGGGTCGTCGTATCTACCCACGACCGTAAGGTGAGGTTATCAGGCGCACAATGATGCACATACACTTTGATTGTATGTAACAAAAAACCGCCTGATCCGGACGTAGTCATGAATGGATGAGTTCGGCCAGGAAGTACCTGATCAGCCTCGTGAGCGCACACCTACGAAGAAAAGCGGAAGTTGACATACCTGATAACGGCGTGTCCAGCTCTCGGACACGGTAGGTCCCAAGTATTGTGGCTTTCCGCGTAGCTCGCCTTGGAGGTCCGCTAAAATCTGATTCACGATGTGAATCAACCGAAGTCACTTATCGAGAATGTACAAGATCACTAACCTGCATGTAAGGGTTATGAACCACTATAGACGCCGAGCCAGCTAGATATGGCGAGAGCTTGTCCATGATCGACAGCGGATCGTATTCGCTCGCTACCAGAAGTCTGGATATTTTAAATCGAAGAAGTCGCTGTTAAGCGTCAAATAGACTTACCCATCAAAACCACCTGCATATAGCTCTTCACGAAGGCCTTGGAGCGTATCGGCAGCAGCTTTCCGCTTATTCAGGCGCGATTTTTGCTTCTCAGATTTGGCCTGGCTCGCATGATCCTCAGAAGCCACTGCAAAAGGTGTCGGCTCACGCAATGTGAGTAACGGTGGATTGACGGCGAAACGCGTACCTGGAATGTAATCTTCTTCGAGAGTTAACCAGTTCAGCGAGGATATGACAGAGTCAAGGACATTTTTGGGATAATTCATGTGGGTCAAGACGGGGTAGGTAGGCGGAGAATCGACATCACAGATTGTGAATATTCGACCGCTAGCTGTAACGCATGGTTAGTGGCGATCGAACGATGAGGAGCTCCACAACATACCTCCGATACGATCCAGCACTGCAGAAACGACCATACCACCTGCATCGTCCACGACAAGGTACCGACCATCCGGACGTATATTGCATAGCGTAATCATTTGGGACAATGTATCTATACGGATTTCGCGGGTTCGAGTCTTGTCCTTGGCAAACCAGTATTCGCAGATATTGAATAAGGTCGGCTCCACGACAGTAAAATATTTGCCGTATCTACGGTGTTTCAATTTCACGGCGCGTTGCTGAGTGAAGGTACGACTTACTTGGCCTCCTTGCGTTTCTTGTACTTCTCCTTGCTGTATTCCGTTTTCAAAGCATACGTAGCGTGCATCTCTACTTGTTTCTTGATTATTTCCTGCGGAGACATTTTATCAGATTGTTTGAGTGGCGACATCCATATATGGTGGATATTCATACGATACCGATGCATGAACACCAGATTTTTTCAATGTGTCTATCTCCTCGGATGTTAGAGGTTGCACGAATTGTCCATCGTTGATGAGTTCGTTAGTTGCCTCCGTATCCTCTTCCTGCGATATGAGAGCGAATCAAGAAACGTGGGCGGAGCTGAACCAACCGAGATCTTGTATTGTCGGGGGTCTCATGAGTTTCAATTTCTTGTTGTCGATTTCGAACGACAGCCCATAACTTTGCCCAATAAGCTCATTCGCCGCGAACGAACCAAATCTTCCGAGACTGATATTACTGGGCGGCGAACGTTCGACGAGAAGACGAGCAGACAAATGAGACGAATACCTACCTGTGCCCGTCGAGTTTGATACTTCGGACCTCGCCATTGGGCAGTCGCAACAGCGTCGTGTGTCCTGGCTCGATGAGATCACTCCTCGCGTGTGAGAGTTGTGCAGATTCCGCTTGTCCTGAAAAGCTGGCAGATACGTGGCTTCCTGTTGCGTTCATCAGTTGACAATCCTAGTCTGCCGGTAGCTGAGTTGGGCCGTGAAGCAAAAAGCGACCGCGTTGAGGGTTCTCACGGGTGCCTGTTCGCTATGAGCCATGACCAGGAACTCGACGCTCTGCTCCAGCGTTCCGCTGAGAAATCGTTGAAATCGCTCAATGAGGAGGAAACTGCATGCTTAGTGTCGTCTTTTCTGCCATCTCATCCTCCTGCCGCTCGTTCAAAGGCATACTTAATCCTTTCTTCCTTCTGTCAGGCAGTGCGCTCAGCATACCAGACTACCACTCAATCCGAGTCGGACCCTGCAGCTGCCTCGATTGCCCGCTCATTCTCCTCGCATGTACTCGAGAAACTGTCTGGAGCGAACGAATATGACACCCTCGCGTCTATCTCATTCCTGATTGCCTTATATCAGGTGGATTGGCAGGCGGCCACGTCCATCCTTTCTAGGGATGGTATTATCGACGCTGTCATGGATGCTCTAGATTTATTCTCGTCGTCGAAGGCTATAAACCTAGCCCTTGCGCATCTCCTCTCCCAGGCTAGCGGTCATACAACGGCGCGAGCCATGCTTCCGTCACAGTGTTCCGAGTGGCTGGTCGCGAAATCTTCGCAGAAGACCGATCCTGCCCTGCGTGCGGCTGCTGTCGTGGCGCTCGTCAAACTTTCGCGAGCAGAAAGCTCTGATGCTTCCGCAACCAAACCGGCTGAAGGCGTCGCTACTGATGACGAGCTGGCGAACTTGATGAAGGATCTTCTCCTCGAAGGAAAGGACGAATCTTCAGTGGCCGATGCTATCGAAGGCCTTGCGTACACAAGTACCGATCCTCGAGTGAAAGAATCGTTGTCCCAGGATGAGCCATTCCTACGGCGACTGTTTTCTCTCGTGCCGAAGCGACAAAAATCCATTTTGCAGGGTCTTCAGGAGGATCGAAATACGGCAGTCCTGTACGGCATCGTCATTATAATTGCCAATATATGCGGCTATCGTCCACGTATCAGCAAGGAGCAGGCGCAAGTGGAGAGGTTGAAGAGAATGACGAAGACCGGTGCCTCACGATCGGGCAAGTTGGTCGATCCTGGCTCAGATCCTCTTGAGGATGACACTCGCGTAAAGGAGAGGGGAAGCCGAATCGTCAAACTCGGTGCCATCGACGCTCTAGTGTCGGCAGCGAGAGGTGTCGACAGTCGAGGTGTTCGAGTTGGAGTGGCAAATGCCCTGTTAAGCTTGGTCGAAGACAGGGAAAACCGGGGAAGGGCGCTGCAAAGTGGTGCAGCGAAGACCCTAATGGCTATCATGCGCGCATCACCAGCGCTCGTGGGGGATACCAAATCATCCGTGGATCCAGCGGATCTGCTTGCAGTACAAGCATTAGCCAAATTGGCCATAACGTCTTCTCCGATACAAGTCTTTGGACCCGACCCAGGAGTCATGTACGACACCATACGCCCCTTTTCTATCCTTCTCATGTCGTCATCATCAAATCTGCTTCAACGTTTTGAAGCACTCATGGCCCTCACGAACATTGCATCACATGGACCTGAAGCATGCTCCCGCATCGCGAAGACGGATGGATTGATGAACAAGGTTGAACTTTTGCTGCTGGAGGATCATGAAATGGTTAGAAGAGCTGCTACAGAGCTTCTTTGCAACCTTGTCGCGGGTTCTGAAGAAGCCTTCGAGCGATACTCTAGTGAGAATGGCGCGAAGTCCAGGCTGCACATCCTCGTGGCGCTGGCGGATGTAGAGGATCTGCCTACGAGGATGGCCGCGTCTGGAGCACTCGCGGCTCTGACATCGTCACCGAACACATGCCGCACACTCATGGAGCTGCAGCGGGAAAGACATAGCATGCTCTCTATCGTCGCGCAGTTGATTGACCCGTCAGTGGGCGTAGCTGGCGATGACAATACGGAACCCCGAAACCCTGCCCTTGTTCACCGCGGCGTCGTCTGGGCAAGAAATATCTGGGCTGGTTGCCCGGAAACTGATGCACGCAAGGATCTCGTCAAGGAAGCGGAGGCGTCGGGCCTTGTCCGGGCACTGACCGGCTTAGTGAGGGATGCGCCGAAGGTGGATCCCGCGATTCTTCAACCAACAGCCGAGCTGCTAAGGCTGCTGGTGGGCTCGGGAATCGATATCAAGTTTTGAACCTGAACGTATATGGTTTGGGACAAGTTGTAGTGATGACCATAGTTCGAACATGTATGGCTATATTTGTGCAGCAATAGCAATCGTTGGACACCAGCTGCCGCCGTCCATGAGGTCACAGCCACGCGGCGCACAGCGTGCAACACGCAGCCAAGCCTCGTCTTGAACACAGCCAAATCGCTATTCCCAATCCACGTCCGAGATGGTTAGCAGACCCCATTCAACTCGCGAATAATGGCTGAGTACATACGTTCAGGCTATCTCGAAGAAGGCAGGGAAGAAGCCTGTGGCGAAGAAGGCCGGGGGAGGTCCTGGAAAGGTGGCCAAGGTGCGCAATCGGTAGATGGTCAACACTGCGAGGAGCTCACGAGACACCAATCAGGCGGACTGGAAGGAAGGATTCAAGAAGAAACAAGTCGGTGTATCGGACATGACCTTGTTGACGACGATCAGCAATGAAAGCATCAACGAGAACCTGCAGAAACGCTGGAAGAGTGGGGAGATTTATACATATATTGGCCCCGTCCTCATCTCCGTCAACCCATTTCGAGGTGCGCAGTAACAAAGATGCCGGAACCCGATGAAATACTCATGATCATCGTTCAGATCTTGGTATCTACACCGATGAGGTCCTTCAACGATACAGAGGCAAAAACAGGCTTGAGGTTCCACCTCACGTCTTCAGCATTGCTGAGGGTGCCTACTACAACATGAAGGCGTATCATGAGAACCAATGCGTGATCATCTCTGGAGAATCCGGGGCGGGCAAGACGGAAGCAGCGAAGCGAATCATGCAATACGTTGCTGCTGTATCCGGTGGAGAGGACAGTGGGATCCAACAGATCAAGGACATGGTTCTTGCAACGAATCCGCTCCTGGAGAGCTTTGGATGTGCTAAAACGCTGCGCAATAACAATTCCAGTCGCCATGTGCGTGCGCGTAATGCACCATGTCCTCATAACTGATGTATCCTCCACAGGGAAAGTACCTTGAGATCATGTTCAACAGTCAAGGGGAACCTGTCGGAGCACAAATCACCAACTACCTGCTCGAAAAGGGCCGCGTCGTCGGACAGGTGCAGGACGAACGCAACTTCCACATCTTCTACCAGTTCACGAAGGCTGCATCGAGTGCGCAAAGGGGTACGTACTTGCTGCTTGCGTTCGATTGTGATAGAGTATTCATGTTGCGCATGGCAGATGAGTTCGGCCTTCAGGGCCCCGACGCGTATGCGTACACTAGCTTGAGTAATTGTTTAGAAGTGGAGGGCATAAATGATGAGCACGATTTCACCGAAACCCTAGTATGTATCAGCCATACCTCTTTCGTGTCGTATCTTACATGTCTACAGAACGCGATGCAAGTCATCGGTTTGACAGCTGAAGAACAAAACGATATTTTCCGCATGCTTGCCATCGTGCTTTGGCTGGGAAATGTTCAGTATACCGAAGGCGATGACGGCAACGCAGTAATTGCGGATACTTCAGTCACGGATTTCATCGCGTATCTCATGGAGGTCGATGGTGCACTGGTTCAGAAGGTGATGACGACGAAAGTTGTCGAGACTCAACGCGGAGGGAGACGTGGTTCTGTCTACGACGTCCCATTGAATCCAGCCCAGGCTTCAGCAGGGCGCGATGCACTGGCCAAAGCCGTTTACAATAATCTATTCGAATGGATAGTTTCGAGGATCAACATCTCAATGAAAGCTCGCGGGGGTGTTGCTCAGCTGATTGGCATCCTGGTGAGTTGCACTATCCATGCCTAATCCATGCAACTGTTGTTTACGGTCCATTCTCTCCAGGATATCTTTGGCTTTGAGATCTTTGAGGTCAGTTGAACCCATCTGAATCCTAAGGCAAGTGTGCTGAGCACAAGCGAGCAGGAAAACTCCTTCGAGCAATTATGCATCAACTACGTCAACGAGAAGTTGCAGCAAATCTTCATTGAGCTCACGTTGAAAGCGGAACAGGAAGAGTATGTGCAAGAGCAGATCAAGTGGACTCCCATCAAGTACTTCAACAACAAGATCGTGTGCGATCTCATAGAGGAACGACGACCTGCTGGAATTTTTGCCACGCTCAACGACGCCTGTGCCACTGCTCATGCGGATCCTACCGCCGCTGATAACAGCTTCATCCAGCGGTCAAGTATGCTTTCCAGTAACCCACACTTCGAGTCGCGTGGAACCAAATTCCTTGTCAGGCATTACGCCGGTGACGTGATGTACAACGTGGCTGGAATGACGGACAAGAACAAGGATGCGCTGGTGAAGGACCTCTTGGACCTGATTGGAACCAGCGGAAATCAGTTTCTGCAAGGTTTGTTCCCTGACCGTCCCGATCCCAACAGCAAGAAGCGTCCACCTACTGCGGGTGATAGGATCAAGGCAAGTCGGCCTTAAAACGCCTTCTTATCTCATCTCAAGTACGCAACTGCAGGCCTCCGCGGGCGCTCTGGTCGAAAACCTCATGCGCTGCCAGCCGTCATACATTCGCACGATCAAGCCGAACCAAAACCGAAGCTCTACGGAATATGACTCGCCCGCAGTTTTGCATCAGATCAAATACCTCGGATTACAGGAGAACATTCGCGTGCGGAGAGCGGGTTTCGCCTACAGGAACACGTTCGAGAAAATGATTGAGAGATTCTACCTTCTGTCTCCGGCTACTTCCTATGCCGGCGACTATATCTGGCAAGGCGACGCGAAATCCGGTTGTGAGCAGATCCTGAAGGATACGGGCATAGCTAGAGATGAGTGGCAGATGGGCGTTACAAAGGCGTTCATCAAGAATCCCGAAACTGTGAGGACTGCTCCTCAAGCTCAATGGTCATCGCCTGACTCCATCACCAGCTTTTCGCCCTTGAAACGATGCGCGACCGATATTGGCATAATATGGCAGGTCGCATTCAACGGGCATGGAAAAATTACATGCGTTACAAGCACGAATGCGCCCGACGCATACAACGATTCTGGAAGAACAACAAGGAGTCCATCGAGTACGCCAAGAAGAGGGACTATGGCCATCAAATCCTTGCGGGTCGCAAGGAGCGCAGGCGCTTCAGTCTTCTTGGTTATCGCCGATTCATGGGAGACTACCTTGATGTTAATGGCAAGAGTGATCTTGGCGCAGAGCTCCACGACGTATGCGGTCTCGGTTGTGAGTGGCGCTTCTAACTGCGCATCAGTTTGCCTAAGGATATTATAATAGCCGAGTCGGTGGAGTTTAGCTCCCGAGCGCAAGAACTTGTTTCTAAGCTGGGTCGTTCCAGTAAACCAAGCCCTCGCTACCTCATTGTAGTGAGTTCTGTGCATACCTTGCGCAGCATTTCCCTAAGCTCGAGATGCAGACGCAAAAAGCCGTGTACATTGCGGTGACTAACTCCACGAAGGAGGGCGGCATCATCACAAGTCTAGAGCGCAAGATACCCTTGATCACTATCAAGAGTATCGCTGTGTCTAATCTTCGTGATGACTGGCTGGTGAGTGCTCTAATCGTCCCGATAATCCCATACCATTAATGCCTGACCAGGCCTTAAATACGAACAATCCGGAGGAAGCGGATCCTATCATTAGCTGTTATTTCAAGACGGAATTCTGCGCGACTTTACTCAGACTGACTCAGGCAAGCATCAATCTGGTGATAGGACCCACGTGAGTCTTGTTCGGAATGACGTTGGGCTAGACTCAGCCCCCAAATCAGCATTCAATATTCCAAGAAGAAGGGCAAATTGGCGGAAGTGAAATTCATCAAGGATGAGACTGTACCGAGAGATGACGTGTACAAGAGTCATACGGTACACGTCCCATCTGGTGAACCGCCAAGCAGTGTGTCCAAGCCCGTTCCGAAGCCGAAGCCCGGAGTAGTACGTCCGATCACTCAAGGGAAGCTCTTAAAGAAAGGCGGTCCGTCAAGTGTAAGCTCTATAGCTTCTTGTGCATGACGGTCATTCATTGGTTTGCCTCGCAGAGACCCGCGGCGTCCCGGCCGAAACCCGCGGCGCAGGCCTTACCAGGAAAGTCGGCGCCAACCGTGACCGCAAAGCCGTCAGTTGCCACGGCGGCGTCGGCGTCGGCGGTGCGTGCCCCGCCGCCGCCTCCCAGTCGAGCTGCTGCGCCTCCACCGCCGCCTGTAGAACCGGATGTGGAACGATACAAGGCTAAATTTGCCTTCGAAGGTCAAGAGGGGGAGATGTCGTTGAAGAAGGATGATGTCGTAGAACTGGTCGAGAAGGATGATAACGGGTGGTGGTTAGTGAGGAAGAATGGAGTTGAAGGTTGGGCGCCTTACAATTACCTGGAGCTGGTTCCGCCGGAAGCCAAGGCTGCTCCTCCGCCCCCGCCCCCACCTCCTGCTGCTAGAAGACAGCCACCGTCCGCGCCGTCAACGAGTGGATCTGCCAAATCCAGTGCACCGACTCCCAAAGTTGCAGTATCTATCAAGTCCCTTGCCGCAGATGTCTCAGCCAAGCCCGTGTCCGTATTCCCTGGTATGGCACCAGCCAACGGATCGGCAACACCATGGAAGAAGCATGCCGCTGTTCCAACATCCAATGCTGCTTCGGAAGACAGTTCGCCAGCTTCTTCACGCCCCCCCAGCACATTAGGACGCGCTCCTCCGCCATTGGCGGCCAAGCCTAAACCGCCAGCTCCGCCGTTGGCATCTAAACCAGGTGCACCTAAGCCTCCAGGAAAGCCTGCTGTGCCTTCTGCCCCCAGGCCCACACCCGCCGCGCCGCCTCGGCCAGGAGGCGTTTCCAGACCGGCGGCAGCACCAGCAGGGCAAATGGACTTGGCTGCCGCCCTTGCCAGGCGTGCTCAGCGCATAGCGGAAAATGATTGATGTGCAAGACCGGCGGTTGGATTAGACTCAGAGTGTACAGATTAGCCTTTGTTGGATTGCAGTTCACGGATATCTAATTGATGATGTCATTCGTGCTCCAGCGGGAAGGCCAATGCTTCGAACGAGTGAATGGTATTATTGACGATAAGGTCAGTGTGCCGTTCCAGAATGCATAATTGTACATATCCCGTGGTCCATGAGATGTGCCATGCCATAGGGTCTACTTAAAGCAGCGTCGATTAATAGGCGGGCGAGATAGATATGGGAGGCGAAGGCGGGGTATAGTTTACCATCCCTTCCATCAAGGAGTGTTCCACTTCTGTTTCTGATACAAGGCTGTCGTTTCCGGCACCGGAGCCTAGCGGTGTCGACGAGCGAGGTCCAACGTCATCAAAAGAGGCGAAGGAGGCATCGGGGTCGTCCTCTTCCTCGTTATCGGCGTCCACTATGCTGGTGTCGATGACCGACGACGACATATCCGCGTCTTCAGAATCCTTCCTCCATGAGCGCACTTCTTCCGCGCTGAGCACTTTAGTCCCTCTATGTTCCATGAAGTCCTCGGCTTTGCTCTCCAATGCCCTCTTCCCATGAGCGATCAAGTCTAGAACCATGTCTTTGACTCGCAAGTATGCTGCATCTTCTTTGCCGGCTACCTTGCCCTTGACGAGGCCATCGTCGCCTAATTCCTCCTCCTCTTCCTCGTCCTCGTCGTCCTCATCGACCGTCAAGTCATCCTCAACCGATGAATTCGGACCCCTGGCTGCAAGAGCTCGGAATGCCCGCGGAGGGAGCGCAAGTCGGGATTCTCGTAATTTCCGCCGCAAGTCTCTGATTTCTTTCGCTTGGCGGTGTTTAGCAGCCTCCAGGGAGGAGTTAATGGCGAGAAGAGATCGGTTGCTTATTTCCAAGTCAGCAATCTAAGGGATACGATGTCGGCGTGAGGTCATAGAAATTTTGAGAGCAGACTGACTTTGCGGTTCGACTTCGCTTCATCTTTCTCTTTGTCACGCCCATGGCTGACAACGAGAGAGCGTGGAGAGGAATCTACTTCATCGTCCACGACTTGATCCGCGAGGATCATAAGCCCGCTGATTCCTTGTGCAAGCGATGTCGATGCTGTCCTTGCGCTCATGGCAGATTCGTGACTAGTGAAGGATAAAGACGAATGGGAGGCCGATGACTGCGAAGAGAAAGAAAGCGTAGACGATTGTGGTGACTGGGGAGGGAGAGGAATGCGTGAAGGATCCACCCTCACTCTAACAACGGCATCCTCCGCTGCGGTCACGTTGAAGGGCCGGTACTGAGGCCTAGGGCTCGATGCAGGACTAAAACGCGCGGTTGGGGATTGATGCGAATCATGTGTGAGGGACGCCGAGTTACTTGTATGGGAGTTCGGAGGGGACACCGGGGGAGAGGCGGGAGTGGTAGCGAATCCTGACAGGGAGGGCGTACGTCCATGAAGTCCTCGTCTAGCCTCCGGGGTAGGAAATGGAAAACTAGGAACATTGGATTGAGAGAGGTTGGAAACTCTGGCTTTGACCCGCAGAGAGCCAGTTTCCGCAGCACGAGAGAGAGGGTAATCTGGACTATTCACAGACGAGACGGATGATATGGACGCTTTGCGGACATTAAGAGTGCTCGTGGATGCAATGTTACGAAGACCTAAGCTATCACTACGTCGTCGAGGAGAGACTCCCGATTCGTGTGATGGAGCAGAAAGAAGAGCGACGTTAGGAGGGGATTGCAGCACAATCGCAGAACGAGGAGACGGAGAAGTCGACGTTGATGGAGCTTTAACAGTCAGACGTGCTCTTGGAGCCGCAGAGACACCTTTACTGGTCGGAAGTTTGGATGGTGAAGATGGACGTGAAGGGCCATTAAGCGGTTTGAATGGAGACGGTGCCCGCGGTATCGTCGATGTACCGTTCGTTCTGCTCGTGCTGCTAGCTGTGCTCGCGGAGGGGGTATTGGACGGGGTCCGTGTGATGATCCTTGCACTGCTGTTGACCTTAGCCTTCGCTCTGACTACCGGAGGTAGTGGCGACAAGGATGAGTTGGCCTTGCTCGGTGAAGGAGGTCGAGAGTACGACTGCACATTCGGTTGCGTATAATCGAGCTTGGCTGTCACCTGTGCTGCGAATGAGACTCGGACTGAGCACGTAAAGTCTGGCAGACCTTTCGCTTCGCAGCAGGTCCAACATCCATCATCCACCAGGCATAAACAAGATGGTCAAGGTTCGAATCGTCCAACGAACGCGTCCGTGACCGCGGCCAACTTCACCATGTTACCCGGCATAGCCACCACCGCATTGAATCACTTGTGATCGTGTTGGATTCAGAGGCTAGGTGCTTCCTTGCCCAGCCAGAACTATCATATACATATCATGTACGCAACGCAGTCAATGTGGTGTAATAAGCCGGCTTTTTCTCATAACTGTCGTCCCAGAGCAACCCATAGCCTTGTCCTATTGTCATTTGATTAGCTGATGGCCCCACTGTGCAGCATGAAGATGGGGACATACCAGGGAAGGTAGAGGGGATCCAGCTGTATGCTGCATAAAAATTCTGCTGTCAGACACGAATAAATCACTCGACGAGATGCTACACGTACAATCCGTGATGCCCCAGGTCGTCTACGTGAAAGCGTTAGCATTATGCTATAACATTCTAAGGTTGTGATGATCGACGTACAATACCGACACACTTCTTGACAGCCTGGCATGCATTGACTACGAATGCGAAGTCCTTAGCATGTTGTGCAATGACGGATGCATTCACTGGAGTATTCGCCTGTGAGGAAATTAATCAGCGGGTTTTCCTTTGGTTCATTCGGTAGTACGATCCGAACCCTGATATCTGTGTGTTTTATATGAGCACAAACAATAGGGGAGGATAAGCCGCAAGATCACTCACCAAGCTCAGTGATTGCCACCTCAACGCCAGCGTCAACGAATCGCTGGAGATTTGCCTGCAGGTCGTTCGGTACTGAACCGACGATGAAGTGGCTCTACAAGAGAGGCTCCCAGCAGTTCTGATAAAGTCGAATGGGTCAACCGACCTGAAACCCGACACCATCAATTAAGCCTTTGCTCTTCAAGGACTTCACCAAGGAAAGGACTGAGTCCGATTTATTATTTACGCCCTCTGTATTGTAATCATTCTGTGACGCACAATCAGTCATCGTAGCAGAATCAGGAAGGCCGCCACACAGACATAGTACAACTTGGCGCGAGGGTCGGCTTTTCTTGCAGTCTGGTAGGCGATTTCAAAGTAGTCCTCGCCAATGTTTTCCAAGAACACATTATCGCGGAAGGTCCCGTCGTCGTTGAACCCTTCGTTGACTACATCCCAGGCATATATGCGACCTTTAAAGTGGGTCATTGCTGCATGTCACACTTGGTCAAGCACACGCTGCTGCGAAATCATTACGGGCATACCCGTCGTAATGTGGTTCTGCATAGCGCTCAGAACTTCTGACTCTGGTATTTCGGTCACCCAAGGGGCAAGCTGACTATATCAACATAATGAGTGGTAATCCGGGATGCGAGGAGTTGACAATAATACCTATACCACACGAGGGTGTGACCACGAATGACGTAGTCGTGAGCTTCGGCAAAGGACACGATGATCTCAGCCTGGGTGAAGTTGAAGACACCCTGTTCGGGCTCGGTGATCTCCCACTTCATCTCGTTTTCCGGCGTCAGGCCACCGTACTCGGCAACTGCAATTTCGCGGAACAGGTGGTCGGTTTTGTTTGTCAAATGCCCGTAACCAATCGCAGCAGCAAAGTAACGAGGCGATGCCGCGGCCTTGAGAGTAGATTTTGCTGGAGAGGCCGTTGCAGCGAGCGCCAGGGAACTGCTGACGAATAGAGCACCGAAGCAGTGCATCCTGTATGCTGCGTGATTAGAGTTATAGGGACCGGACCGTAGCGTCTCAACGTCTTATTGAGCGGCCTCCAGAATGGCCAGTGATGACCGTTCCTTATATATCTTCGTGCGTAGGTCCGGATCCCGCTCGCGTTCCTAGCATGAGATGCCCTTCTCGAGTGTTCTGCTTGATGATGGAGTGGGTAGAACATACCCGGAGAAACTTCGGGAGTCAGCTGCGCGAGGCCGTGACCACATGTGCTGAGCGCGCAAGGCGGATGCTGGCTGATCTTGAAGCTGGAAGGTGCACAAATGGTGATCAATAGCAGTCAATAGTTTATATGGATCGTTGAACACCGTGAGGCTAAATGATGATCCGTAGCGTCTCCGGGCCGCCGTAAAGATCACCTTGCCTGGTCAGGCTTCTTCCATGGGTTCATCACGAGGCAAGGGCGAAAAACCATCGTTTGCATGGATGTCAGGGAGGCAGGACAAGATGATATCACGAGAACTCTGGAGAAGCACCCGGTGCAAGCATCCAATGGCTCTTGCATACTTCGCAAACTATACACCAGCCTGGGCTCTGTGCCTCGAAATCAGACATCTGGTTAAGCTCGAAGACCACGGTGTACCTATAGTACGCCTTTCTTCACAAGCACGTCCTCGACAACCCTCTCAATCAGCGACCGTATATTTCCATCTCCAGCTCCTGATAGCGCCGCCGAGACGCTCTTCTGAACGTATTTGCCAACCATATCAACCTCAATATTCACCTTCGCACCGTTCGCTTTCCTTCCGAGAGTGATCTTCTCCTGCGTATGCTGTATCAGCATGACACCAAAAGCTCGCCTCTCGTCATCCACCGCGGTGACTGTCAGAGAAGCGCCATCGATTGTGACGTATCCTTTGGGAATTATGTATGGGAGGAGTGAAGGGCGGGTAGCCGTTGGTTCCGGAAGCTGGAAGAGGAGACGAAGAGAGTCGCCGTCGGGCTCCCGGTCCACGATAGTGGCTGTCGTATCCACATGAGCCTATATTCGGTCTAATATCAGCGCAAGGGCGGCTGATGCAGGCAAAAGGAGCGCATGTCACCTGCACAAAATGACCTCCGAAACGCGTATGAGCACCCATGGCACGCTCAAGGTTTACTTCGTCGCCTTCACGTCGCTCTCCTGGGGTTGATGACAACTGTCAGAACCTGATGCTCGTCAGGTTGAAGGCTGCCTACCTAAATCTGTCCGGTCAAGGGTTTCGTTCGCTAACCATACCTTGAACCACCCGCCACGTTCTCTCTCGTTAAACTCCGTTACAGTGAGGCACGCCCCGTTCACGGCGATCGAATCACCAACGTGGCAATCGCCAAGGATGGGTGCAGAGTTCGATATAATGAGGGTGCATCCACCATCATCTGTGATAATGGAGGTAACAGTGCCCAGATGTTCGATCTGCATGAAACTTGAGCATATACCCACCGTTGGCTAAATCCTCGTACAAGACCTGTAAACATAAGGGATAGTTGGAGGCACTGCTCGCTGTGCGGTGTGGAGGTTGGAAGATAGCGTGCGAGAGTGACAGCCACGGTGAATCATTTACATCAGAATTTGCTATCTTCATCCACTCCCATGACTCCTAGCATGAGCAAGTCGTCCACGAAGCAATCTTCGCCTCCATCCGTCGAGTCTCGGTCCCTTTGGCAGTCTTGGGCAGGCAAGCCGTCGTGGTCAAATGCTGGCAGTTGTTCCCAACAATGACGACCATCAGCTCTGCCCGCCAGGTCGCGCTTGCACGTTTCACTGGCCTTGACAGTGTTTGCCGCGGCTGGTTTGTACATATCTGACAAACTCGAAGACTCCGTTCCAGCAGCCCCAAGCGACTACGTTCCGGGACAAAAACCAAGGTCTACAAATTCTCCTGACAACAACACAAGTCACAGTGCATAGCGTACGGTGGGGAGATGGGATGCATGGGGTGCGATAGACTAGGGATGCCGCGCCTACACTGGGTACCCTGGATGAAATCCTGTCTCCGAAGGATATATGTCCCCGACCTGTATCCTTCCTGACGGTTGGCTCCCAGCAGCCGCGGGGGGATAGTGTGGGACTGCAGAATCTGGCACCAGGAATGCGCTCTGTTGACCCGACGATGGATACACCATAGACTGCTTCTTTGCCTTCCGAGGGGTCCAAGTCCAACGCGAAGCACGATTGTGTTCTTGCTTCTCGGCTTGTGGCAGCGATGTGAACGAGGGATACCTGTGGCTATCGGAGGTTGCAAGTTGCATTGCCCAATCTCGTTTCTCCCAGTCAGGTACCAACTCTTCCTCCCCGTGGCGTTGTCGTCGACCGCAGCAGAGCAAATCGCGCAAGAATAACCACCAGTGGTCGAAGAAGACAATCGCCAGAAGCATTCCAGCGACGCTGCTGAAAGCGATCACGGTCACGCCGATGACCATCCATTGTTTTGATACCCCATGAAATGTGGTTGACGTAGCTGAAGGGCTGGCAGTCGGTGTTGCTATTGGTGTAGATGAAGCCGCCACTGTAAGCGATGCCGATGTCGATAACGTCGTGTGCGAAGGCAACTCCGTGCTTCTAGTCGATGTTGTCGGGGTTGAGTGCAAGCTCGTCGTGTCCATTGGGTGCGAAGAAGTATGTTTGGTTGGCTTAGCGGTATCGGTCCGTGTACCAGAGATGTTGGAGCTGCTCGAATCTGCAGACGCGGAGGTCAAAGAGGACAGAAGGTCTTGAACTCCGTCCAGCCCTCCAAGTCCTTGTGAAGCGGTGACCGTAACCTGGTGCTGGCTGCTCGTAGAAGTGACTGCTGAGGCCGACGGGGCATTGGCTGTAGTGTGCGTTGGAAAACCATAGGGATCCTCTACTTCGCCCAAGGGTTGACTGAATATCTCCCCGCCGACTTCTCGCCGCGGTGGGGGCATAGGTACAGGTGTAGATGTCGTCGCCGCCGTTACCATCGCCGTAAGTGCCAGCACGAACAGGAGGTATAGCTTCATGGGTTTAGATTGATTTTGCGCGCTGAAGGTCGAATGGACTGGCACGGTCTCGCATTTCAACGAGGTGATCAACGTCAACGTCATTTGTCGTTGTCACTCGGACAACCCCTTCAAACTAACGACATCGTTACAACCAAGGAATTCATGTACAACAGCAAGGCATAGCCACTCCTTGCCAGTATAACACCATGTGCGTTCGCGACCATGTTCAACGCAAGCCTCAAGGCCCACGGCACTCTCAGCCACATATGTTTGGGTATTGATAATTTGTCGGGTTCTGCGGGATCCATCCGTACTGGAGACCAGCCTGATATGACCAATCGTCGGCGTTCTCCGCTTTCCACGCCCATTGAATCCAACCAGCTCCCGAAGAGTATGATTGCGCCTGTATAGATGTTAGGGGTGGCGCAGCATAACTAAACACTCTAACCTGTGCCTCCCAATATTGACGAAGTTGCGTCTTGTACGATGAGCTGAAGGAGGAGCCGCTGCCAGTCTATACATACGTACCGCTCAGAGCTTTAGTTATTCATGAGCGGATATGACATTACCTTCCCGGAGCATGATCCGACGGCAGCCTCGCCACTGAAAGACCCATCATATCGAGCTAAACATATTCACAGGTCAAAGATGCTGTCTCTATGATTCAGAATGTGTTGACCCACAGCCGATGCCACGCCCGTTCAAGTACTTGGCACAGTCCGTGAATGCCGGGGTCCACTCTCCGACGATTGCCCAGAGATCGAACGAAGACAAAGAGGATGCCTTGGAACACGCTGTGTTAATATGATCTTGAAGCGACATTGCAACTTCCTGCACATCGTGCATCCTTCTTAGCCTAAGCGATGTATCTCACACTATCATCACGCTCACCGCATCGGAGAAGACCTGATACAGGTGCGTGTCCATCGCGACTCCTTGCCAGTTTGGCGGCGTCTGAAAGCCACTCCAATAGCTGAGGGGTTGAAACGCATCATGCAGCAACACAAGGGTGTTGCTTTGCTGGGAAGAGCCGTATGGAAATCTAGAGACGGGTTAGTCAACTGAAAAGGAGTCGTGATAGAAAGTCTCGACCTGATGTTACCATACGAATCGTACCAGTACTGCCGTACAACCGACAGTATATCGTCACCATCGAACCCGGCCGGTCTGATGAGACGTCAGCATAATGCCAAATGTCGTGATCACACGCCGTACTCGTTTAACGGAGCAATTGTTGTTACGACGTTAGTCTGATCCTTGAACATGTCTGCCAGCGTCTTGATGATGTTGTCCGTGCGCTGAACGTTGTCCGAGTTGGATTGCCATTCAGGAAAAGACACTCTGTGTCCCGAGTTGTCGAAGCTACAGTAGCCTCAGTTGACCATCCGGAGTACTCCACCTGAGCACTGACCCGTTCTGGCTTCCGGGAGCGCCGTGGAGGTCGACTATCAGCTTCAGCCCATGATTGCCTGCCCAAGTCACCGCTTTCTGGAGGTATGGTAGTTGTCCTTGAATGTAAGGTTCGCCCCCCGAAACGTCGAACGCCCAGTACCCGATTGGCAGTCGCACATGATTCAGTCTGCCATAAGAAGGACCGTCAGCACATGTCTAGGTGAACCTCGGCCGGATTTTGCGGATGGAAGATAGCGATCGCAGAGAAGACGCACCCTGCCCCCGCAATGGCAGCGAAGTCGCTCTCGGTGATCCACGTGTTCCAGTGGTTCTGTGTCGGGTGTCAGGAAGATCCGGTACGCGGGACTCGCATTGAACGAACCTGTAGAGCGGCAGTTGCGGTGGATTTGCTTTGCAGCTGGCCAAAGGTCCATTCGTCAACGATGTTCGCGTTTCCTGTCGCATCAAAGAGACTGTTTTGCCGTCAATTCGCGAGCGCAATGGAACGTCGATGACTAATCACCTGGGAGTAATCCAAGGCTAAGGATGTATCAGACGACTGGCCTGAGCTCGTAGTACGGATCCACTGACCTCAAGGACGAGCCAGCCACCTGTATTCATGCTTTAACAGGGCGAAGAGGAGCAAGGGAACCACTCATTGACCCACCGAGGTTGACTCCACGAACTTTTTCAGAGCCGTAGGGGAAACCTGGCGATATTGGGTTGTCGGCCAGTACAGAGGGCGCTCTCCAGAAGCAAAGAAAAGCGATGATGTGTAGGGCCCACAGCGACGCAGGCATAGTGCACTGCGGGGAAAGTGTGATGGGTCGGATTATAACCGGAGCATGGGCTGGACATGGTATCTTATAAGGGCGCCACTGAGGAAGAGAAGCGATCTCGCCGATCTATATCGACCACGGCGGAGGTACATACGATTGACGTATCACCGAGAATGCATGGCAGAGTTTGGTTCGCGTCGGACGCATGTCCCGTATGATTGGCCATGTATCACTAGTATGATCATGTAGAATGGAAGCGACACGTTGCTGAGACTGGGTAGGGTGGAACAAAGCCGGTACCTAGCCACCTGGCCGTTCGTTCGACTGAATGGTCGTCAAGGAATACAAGATATCTGGGCATTCAGGGACAATCATCACCTGAGAAGAAGACCTTCCTCCACTGGCCCGGATTATTGTTCCCCGAGTATGCATTGCAAGATTATTGAAAGTATGGGGCGATTGCTCGTTCCCTGGTAGACAGAACGTATTTCGGTATAACGTGCCAAGTAAACCGAACTTTGCGCGACGTCCCGGTTGTTGTGAAAGGTGGCCGACGATGTTCACGGAGTACAGTCCTCTCCCGGGCTGGACTGCATCAGGCTGGATAGAAGCACGCGATACCTATTTGCGGGTCCTTCGCCTCCGGCATGCCGTACGCATGAGCGTAAATGAGCACGAATGAGCGCTGACAACAAGTTGACAGAAAGAAAGCACCCGCGTTATCGCTCAACCTATTCAAACCCGTTGCGGTTCCGTCCGCGTCTCGGCCAACGCCGAAACACCGCTCAGCCTTGAAGCGGTGTGTCGGATGTTCTACAGCTCACGGGAACCGTGGATGCACTGTGTACGCCAAGCCGCACGTATTGGCGTGCGGTGCGGCAACCGGTTGTTCCGCTATTGGGACCGCGCCGGAAATATACCTACCTACCTACCTTCATCGATATTCTGTATCATCGGTACGCAAGTCGAAGTTCTCCTCTGGCCACGGCATATATAACCTACGTATAGCAGCATCTCTGCTCACTGAACATCTGCTGGTCCACTGTAACGCGAAGGAGCTCTACTGCGTGAACCGGCCTCATTCGAGTGACTACTGCTGCGTGAAATGTTTCAGTCGATCAGAGCTCATTGTGATGACGTTGCATGCATCGGAATCCAAATAGCATTGATTTCGCCAGTGCAGCTGGGTGTCTAACAGCGGTAGTCATATTCATTAATCGGCGGTCTCCACCCGGATCGTTCAGCTTCCCCGATACGTAGTGAAGGAGTACGGGCTGATCAGGAGCGGTATATGGTATGGTTCGTCTGGGCTGTCCAACTCAAATGTTATCTGCCATGCCCAACCTTGTGTTAATTGGGTCTGAACAAAGGGCTACGTGAACAGAACGGACCTCCACCCACGGATAGAAGCATTTCGTGTCTTGTTTCTTGAAGTACTCCTCTGTTTTGAAGACCACTTTGTACAACGTATTTGCTTTCACCTTTACAACACCTTTTGCCTCGGGAGATATAGGCACAGGGCTCATACATCGTCCATCTGCATCGGTTGTGCTGGAGCGTGGCGGTAGAGCACGGATAAGAGATCTCAACTACGATCGCGTCAAGCGCCCGGTGAATGGACTGACCCTTCTGCAAGGGGCTCAAACATGGCCATCCCCTTCCCCAGGATATGGTATTCTTGAACCCGGATTTCAATGCCTGGGCAGGGCTTCCCCGTGGATGCATCAAGCACTGAGTTAACTGGTAAGCAGCGGACACACGGAGAAAGACCGATGAGGTACCGTGACATGTAATAGGTGATTTCGTGGTCATCAAGTCGATGCCTACTCCGTTGTCGCCTTGAGGATTTCCAGTACTATCGCACGCCAGCGAGGCGTGTGTCTGGGTCCGAGGCAGCTGTTGAGGACCGCATCACAATCGTACCGTATGAATATATAGTGGCTGCTGGCTCAAACCTCAGGCGCCGGCCTTCACGATGAGCTCAATTTAAGGTCTGGATGCATCGACGTCATGGCCTCCGGTCGTGCCGGTCGCCAGGCGCAGTTCCATGGGGCGGGAGGACGCGTGACGATGTGTTCTCCCCGCAAGCTGGTGATAAACGAGTAGTGAGAGACAATGCGCATGGTGGGTCGTATCATCGGCATATGCAACGACCGTACGCATGGTGCGTGGAGTGGTACAGGTCAGACTCTGATCATTCAATCGGATGTACAACTCTCGGCGAGCAGCGAGCGGGCGTCAACCCCGATGACGTCTCACGTGATTGAGTGAGCACTGCATTGGGCGCTTATTTATCAGTGAAGAGTGTGTTACCGTTCGCCGACGTCAGCCTCGCTGCCTTCTCGATTCCTAGGTTACATACTGTACAGACAACATGTCCATCACGCATCTCACGTCGGTCTCTCAGCTCGATGGTATACTCTCCAAGTCGTCTGGAAAGCTCAGCGTCATCGACTTCCACGCTACGTGGTAAGTATCAGTGCCTATTTTACCCATTGTTCTGCGACCGGTACGATCTTTGCCTCCTTAGGTGTGGTCCTTGCCACATGATTGCTCCCGTCTTTGAAGCACTCGCGAAGCAATATCCCAACGTGAATTTCCTCAAATGCGACGTCGACGCCGCGCGAGACGTAGCGAGCCTGTACCGGATATCCGCGATGTTCGCACCTCCACCCGCTTGTTGCTGCCTCACCCGGGTCTGACACTCCACAAGGCCTACGTTCGTGTTTCTCAAGGGCAGCATCAAAGTGGACGAAATTCAAGGCGCTAATCGGAGGTTCGTCACCTGTCCACTCAGTAGTAGTGCTGCGTCCGTTGACAATCAACTGCTCAGTGCCCTTCAAGCTGCCGTCGCGAAGCATTCTACCGGCTCTCCGAGCAGTAGCTCCGCGTTCTCCGGGAAAGGCCAGACCCTCGGCAGTTCCTCATCTACCCCAAGCTATGTGCCGGTGCCTCGCGACCTTGTCAACGGTGCTTCGAGCATCGATCCGCAAGTTAAGATCCTGCTTGCTTTGCTTGGCGCGTACTTTGTTTTCTGGTACATGAGCTGATTTCGTTGTTTCTTTCGGTGGCTGGTGTAAACTTGTATATTTCTATGCGCAACACATTCATCACTCGCTCGTGATTCGAAAGTTCACCGGCTCGATGGTACGCATTTCATTATGAACGGTATTGTTCTTTAAGGCAGGATCATGGCATGTGACAGTACACGCGAACACGGCGGTGATGGGTCAACTGTTGGCAATCAACGCGTCAGCACTATTCTCGGACGCAAGAAGGGGTAAAATTCGTACATTCAGGTGTTCACGTTTTCGCAGTACTCGGCCTATGAGCCCTGTGCTTTAACCTCAAGGACCCTGTCAAGCTCAACTTTCGCTTCACCCCAGCCTTCCCCCTGTAATGATACGTCGGCGGACCGAGCCCCGCGTTGGCGATCCCCAGGCCGCCCCCGATCATCCCCAGCTCATCCACCTCCAAGCAGGGCATGGACAACATGTCTGTCAGCTCGGCTTTCGGTCGGATGTTCCTCTGCAGCTCGGGAATAAGCTTGGTTGGTGAGCCAAGAGGTGTTTCCTCCGGGATATCCGTCGGTCTCGACGCGCCCTTGCGTAGACTATCTGCGCTGCTCCTCAACAGTGCGTTCGATGCAATCTGTCGATTATCTCCTCCAAGGGACGTGGATCGCTTCCGGGCAGGCTTTGGACGTGGGACACGGACGGGCACTCCGTTCATCGTCGCGGAGGCCGCAACCTTGACATCCCAGTAGCTGATGCTCTGTCCGACCCAACTGCTAGGTGTCGCAGGAGCACTATCCGAGCCAGGCGATAGGGACTCCTCGCGTGGCCTCTTTGGGGGTTCCATCTTCTCAGCCATCAGCTTCGGCACAACGCCCTTCTTCAAGACGCGCATCAGCCCGATCTTCTTCCCGTGATTGGCGTGAACGAGACCGGGAGAGCACGAGAAGCTCAAGGGGGTGAAAGTCTTCTCGCCCGCGACGATCTTACCGTTCATTCGTCGGTCGTCGACAACGTATGTGAACCGCCACTCGAGCGTCGCCCCCGGCGAAGCTTGCCCCGAATCATGCGCGGACTCCGTCCCGTTCACGGCATACGCCCCATTCGACTTGATGCTTAGGTTCGCCTGGCGAGATATGTAGTCCCTCGATTCATCCCCGTTGAGGGTGACGCGCCGCAACACGGGCGGCGCATCCAGATACGAATGATGGAAATTGTAGGTCAGCCGCTTCATTGGCATGAAGTCGACGATACCGGAGCCTGTGGTCGCTAGTCCGTGAAGAGAGCCTTGTGGAGAGAAGCCCTTCATCCGGAAAGTCGGCTTTATCGCGCGGAAGCCTTCTTGATCAATATACAGTTCAACGATAGTATGGCTGAGCCACGACAGATGGGCGGACAGCGTCGAGGTTTCGGTGTCGAGGGACAGCACGGAAACAGCCGCTGGAGGAGGAGCCGGCGCATCTGACATGACAGCTGCTGAGGGGTAGGACTGGATAGGAGGTTTATTGGCCACGAGGATCAATGTGTTCGAGCATCGGATCGATGTCGTGGAAGCCGAACTATACGAGTGCAGCGTCGACCCAGAGGTCTGTCTGCTGTGGTTGGAGGTGTGGATATCTTCCCTCGCGGACACATCGAGTCGCTCAGAAGAATCGGAGTAGTCGGTGGAAGCGTTGCGCACCGTCGTCGTCGAGTGCGTCCGGCGGTGTGGGCCTCTGGGCGAGTGACTGCTCGGTGGGAAGGAGAAGATGATGGGTGTTGCCGGTTCGGAAGCGGACGTTTCTCTTGGTCGCGGTGCCTCTTGCCGGGGCGGAGCGTCGGTAAGCGGTGAACGCGGACCAGGACCATCTGGGATCCTGAAGCGTATGCTACGCAATGACGAGGAACTGCCGTGGCCGATCCCGCCCCTCCGCCGGAGGTGGTAGCTCGGAGACGCGCTGCCGGACGACATGACAGAGAAGCGAGAGGACGCGGGCGATGGCGGGCCAAATGTCGGCGTGGGCAGTGCGCCAGCCTGCGATTCCGAGTCCTCCATGATCAAGAAGCTATCTCCTTGCTCCATCTCCTCCTCCGGATCGGCATCAATATCCAAACCCGACGGCGAGCCGTTCGTACTCACGACCTGCTCGGTTGTCAGGGCCTTGTGTTCCTCCGAGAGCTCAGGACCTAGATCTAAACAGGTGTCGTATGCCGCGAGGCTCATGTCGTCCGACCTCATCGATTGGTCTGTATCATCAATGTCACCGAACGCGGAGCGGCCTAGTGATCCAGGCGAAACCAGGGCTACCACCTCTTCGGCGTCGCATAGCGAACCGCCCATGTCCGCCAACTCGAGTGCCCTCGCGAAGCGGTTCGTCGCATCCCTTAGCGCTCCGTCCACTGGATCTGGCCCGACCGGTCCGAAGGTTCTGCCCGTCTTTACAGTATCAAGGCTGGAACTGGCGGTAACGAACGACTCCGCGGCAGGCGTCGCGCAGACCCCAGGCGCGGCTGCGTCCAGCTTGAGCGGCGGGGGCGAGGGAAGCCCCTGAGGTATGAAGAGAGCCTCCGCGCGAGCGGCTTCCCCACTAACAGACAACCCGCGCCGCACCCTGCGCGAACGAGGGATTGGAAGAGGCCTCGCCGTCTGGAGTTGAGGAGTGGGCGGATCCCGAGAGGGAGGATCGGTATAGGCGCTGCGCCGTTCCGAGCTGGGGCTACCGCATATGACACCGAGCTCGAATATCCCGGCATCGAGACAGATTGGGATCTCGCCGTACGAGCAGTCGGCGGTCACGCTCTCCTTGGTGAGGATGGGCGAGGGCGGCGTGAGGTCCGAGGCGAGACCCCTGAGGATCGACCAACTGTTCAGCAAGCGTGTAGTGTTAGCGGTGGAAGGACGGGGAGGTGTCGCAGGAGAGTATGTGTACGTCGTTGTGGCCATGGTGCTGCACGGTTATCGCGGTGGAGGGGGGGCGGCGCTGGCCAGAGACAGCTTGCGCAAGGGAAAGTGCTGCTCTGGAAAACTTGGACTCGCCATGTTGGGACGAACCTCGGACGCATGTCATGTCTGTCAGAGGATGGAACAGAAGCGACACTGCCAGCCCAAGGTGTCATTTGAAACCTCCGCGAGAAGCGCCTGGTCAGGTGACATCTGCGACAGAACCACGGTACGCTGATATATTATACGGAGGCGCGGTACACACAAGGTCATACTAAACAGAAATATGCGAAACGACAGACAACACATGGCAAACAGAAGAACAAGGGGCGCCCAATATGCGGACACACGGACAAGCGGCAACAGCCGATGAGCCTTAGCGAGTTTCACTCTCCTCACATTGTCGTCTTCTCGACTTCGACCCTGATACCGCCAACCCCGTTCGCCATCTCAAGGTCGCCAAATTCCTCGCCGTCCTTAGACGTCGTGCGCTCCATCACGCCACCCACCGCATCGAGTTCGACGCTATGCGCGGTCATCACCCCCGAGTTGATCGTGGAGGTGACGCCGCGTGCGCTGCGCACGAGTCCGGAGGAATTGGAATGCTTCGTACGCAGCCCGGTGCGGCTACTTCCGTGCGAGGATAATCCGAGCGCTTGCGCGAGCTTGAGCGGCGAAGACAGCGATGTCCCGTTAGAGGTGTGGCTCGCTGGAGAGTAGTGCGGGTTCACGGCAAACTGGGGTGTGAGAGCGACCTCGTCGTCCAGGGAGCGGCTGCGCAAATCGAGTATCTGGGATAGCGTGTCAGTATCTTGTTGCATATCGTGGGACTCTAAGCCTTACCATACGGCAGGCGAGGACCGGTGCGAGCATCACGCTGAGTGGGATGCAAATGGCCGAAATGGCTTGGCGCGGTCTGTGGACCAATGAGCCTTCTAATCCTATCCGAGCTGGCTCGTCCCGCTTACTGGAGGTAGAAGATTCCGTTGATCTGTTTGGAACAGTGAGTCGCTGACCACTATCAAAGGCAGCCGGAGTTACCAAATTAGCTATGGATATCAGAAGGAAGTAGAAGACCCCTGTTAAATTGGCAGGTCTGAGCGATTGTCAGCTGCAGTGATGCTCCTAGTCACCTTCGCGGATGAATGTCTGGATGAGGCGGCTGGTCATGCCGCCGTTGCGGCGACGAACCGTGATCGCTTTGGCCACGGTCATGGTGGTGACGATCGTGTCGAATGCCAAAGGGGCGATCTAATGGCGAGTAAGTACGGACACCGGCTTGCGGAAGATGAAATTTCTTACGAAAAATCCTAGAAGATGTGCCGAGTGTGGCTTGGATACGGGTAGGCATGGACCCATCGTCTATATACACGAAGCGGGTCAGCATAAAAAGTATGAAGGAGCGATTTACGACCGACAAAGGGAGGCTTCACGAAAGCGAGCACTGAAAAAATGCGATCAGATAGTGAGGAACGATCTATGCATGTCTTACAGTCCATCGCGTCTACAGCGACCCAGAGTTGATAGGTGATCATGGCGGACATCATGATCAGGAGCGCCGCAAGGACGGCGTTGTTCCGATTAAAGAAAGCATAAGTGCGTATGACCAAGACGGCTGTATATCTCACTGAGCGATCGTCGCGAACTGACGACCAAACTCGCAGTTACCTTCCGCGCCGACTTGGTTCCACATGGCAAGAATGACGGGAATACGATAGATTCGCTGACAGGTTTCCAAAGAGTGATCGACGCAAAAGACGTAGAGAAGGTAGGGTACGACGGTGAGGACCCAATAGCGGCACATGAGGTAGGTAAGCTTGATGGGTGTCCAGCGGCATTTCCAAATCTGCAATAACCTTGTGAGTGACGGCCTCGACCACGGGGGGTTTGCGACGTACGCATCGCCATTCAGTCGGGAGACTGGTGATCCAGTCCCAGGCGACGATGGCGTACATGGCTGGAGGCGATGAGCGCCTTGTCTAGGGTCATCGGCTGTCCTACATACCGCAGAAGTGCACCTGCGTCCTGTCACGCTTTTGTCAGTATCGTTTTACGGTAGAGATGGCCAGAAACGAAATTACACGAAGATAAAATGTTGGGCGGTCTCGAGAGTGTCGGGCATGGCGGGCGTCTCTGTCCTGGACCACGGCGCGCCCGGGTCTTGACTTTATGGGGGCCGGTGGCATGTTGACGCCTCTGGACGTGCATTTGGGCGGTCGACGAGGAAGGATGCGGGGCACGTGCGGCTGTCGAGTTTGGCAATGCGGCTGCCATTCCGGGCGGAGCACTGCCACTGCTCCCGAGCCGCGCGCTGGCGGGACTCGGCTTCGCTCCGAAAGCGCATTGCAACTTGATCGCAACGATGGCGGCCAACGCGAACGTGCAGACGCTCCGGCTCAGAGCGCGGACGGACGAGCCCAAGCCCCCGCCCAAGTCGCACCACACCGGCATCCTCCAGGACCAGGTTCGCAGGTGCGCCTTCATCCACCGCACTCCCACCTCGTCTGACCCGCCCCAGATCCGCACGCGCACCATGGACCCCCAGCTTTTCCATGGCCGTCCGACTCCTGCTCCTTGTCCGGGTCAGCGCCGCCATGTACTCCAATATTTCCGACTGCGATGAAGGTCAGTTCCCCAGCGACGTCCAGGGCCGCGGCTCACCCTTGTGCAGTGTACAACTACTGGGAACCGCTGCACTACCTCGACAAAGGATACGGCTTCCAAACGTGGGAGACCTCGCCCAAGTACGCAATTCGTAGTTGGGCATACATTCTCCTGCACTTCCTCCCTGCTCGGCTAGCCGGGCTCAGCGGACCCTCCAAGGTATGTCATCGACACCCCCCGCGACGTCGCTTCCATGTTCTCATACGTTCCCCAGAGACCAGCTTTCTTTGCGACCAGAATCTTCCTCGCCGTGCTCTCCACGCTCTGTGAAGCCAAGTTCTACCGCACCGTCGTCGAGAAGATCAACCTCCGCGTCGGCCGATACCTCTTTTTCATGCTCCTGTTCAGCGCCGGCATGTGGAACGCCTCCGTTGCCTTCCTCCCCTCGTCTTTTGCCATGTACGCCGTTACGCTCGCCTACTCCTTCGCCTTGGCTCCGCCGCGCATAGCCGATGCGCAGAGGACCTACTCAGCGACGGCGCTCTTCGCTGTCGGCGCCCTACTCGGCTGGCCATTTGCCATTGCCCTTGCCATTCCGTTTGTGTTCGAAGAGCTCTTCGTACTAGGCGGAGATCGCGTCATCCAGCGCGACCGTATGACCTGGTTCGCCGCGCGGTGGAAGCGACTCTTTACCGCCGGCGCTCTGGCCTCGGTCGTCCTCGTTCCCATCGTCCTCGTCGACAGCTATTTCTACGGCAAGCTTACCGTCACGCCCTGGAACATTGTCTCCTACAACATCTTCTCCGACCCCGCACGCGGGCCGGAGCTGTACGGCACAGAGTCTCCCGCGTTCTACTTCCTGAATCTCGCCCTCAATTTCAACCTCGTGCTTCCCATGGCTCTGCTAGCCATTCCATCGCTCATCCTGACGTACTACATTGATCGTAGGCGTCTGTATACGCCCGGTGCCGCACCCGTCTCTCCGGACATCCTTCAGAGCAGCGCGTATACGGTCATGGGCATCCGCCTCTTGCCTGTGTATATCTGGCTAGGTATCCTCACGGCACAGGCGCACAAGGAGGAGCGCTTCGTGTTCCCGGCTTACCCTCTCATCTGCTTCAACGCTGCGGTGACGCTCTACCTCGTTCGCGGATGGATGGAGGTCGCGTATGTTAAGGTGACGGGGTCTAGTTATCAGGTACCTCATTGCACTTCTTCATAGCATCAGCGATTCTGATACGCACCCGTACAGGCATCCAGGACGTCGATCTTCCGCCTGACCACCCTTTCCGTCATCCTATACACCTCACTCATCTCCCTCACGCGCATCCTGGCGCTCTGGCATTATTATCACGCCCCACTCTCCGTCGTGTTCCGCCTGGAAACGAACGAACTCCCGGCGCTGCTCAATTCCGCCGGCCTGTTGCTGCCTACGTCAGCCTCTGCTCCCTCGCCGATCCCAACGCCCTCTCCCTCGGTCAAGAAGAACGTGCCCTACTCTGAAGTGCGCAAGGCCGCCCAGGCGAAGGAGGAGGCTGACCGGCTCGCAGAGCAGGCCCGAGCCCATCTAGACACGGCGCTCGTGCGGAAGATGAACCTGACGCTCTGCATCGGAAAGGAGTGGCACCGCTTCCCTGGACACTACCTTGTCCCCGATGGCGTTGACGTTCAGTTCGTGCGCGGCGCGTTTGAAGGGCTCGTGCCCGGCAAGTTTGCGCCCGCCCCGGCCACGGACGTGTTTTGGAGCCGCCGCGTCGGCACCTCGCGCGTCCCGGAGGACCAAAACGACCTCAACAAGGCGGAGGAGAGCCATTACGTCGACGTCGATCAGTGCGACTACATGCTCGACCTGTTTCTGCCGCACCACACGGATCTCGACCCGCGCGAGCCACCGTACGCGATCTCGGAGGCATGGGAGAAGGCGCACTGCGCTCCGTTCCTGGATGCGGCGCACAGCGCGACGCTGACGAGGACCGTGTGGCTGCCGAGCGAGCGGTGGCAGGCGACGAACGCATGGGGAGAATGGTGCTTGCTGCGGAGCAAGGGGCTCCAGCAGAAAGTGAAGCAGCGCGTAGCGAAGGCGATTTGAGGGTTCGGATAGTAGAGCAAAAAAAAGTATGTATTCGGCATGCATGAATAGAATAATTGCGACAGCAAGTGATGCGTAGGGCAAGTCCAGGTGTCGTACAGTGTTCGTACACGTCTCAACAAAGGGTATCTGATGGTCGCTAGTCTCGCCCGTTTAGTCCTTCAAAGAAAGCCACGATCTTCCGCACGTCCGGGCAGACAGCGAGCCGGATCCGCTCGCTCTCGCACACGAGCCCGCGCCCCTTCCCCTCGACCCACTTGGCGTCGCCGCGACCCCCGTGGCCGGCGTCTCTAAACCGTTGGGAGAGCACATCGCGCTTTATACTCCACTTGAGCTTTCGAACGACGGGAAGGAGCGAACGCGAGAGGCGGGGTGAGGCGTACTCGCGTTCGAGGTCGGGCAGCACGCGGAGGGAACGCAGGAAGTGCGCCGGCGTGGGCGCGAGCACGAGGCGGCGGAGGTGATGTGATAGCAGGTTTTTGGTGTGCGTGCGCTGGATGCGGAGCGAGGACTCGTATTGCTTGACGGACTGCGAGCGAAGATAAACATGCGATTAGCGGGGCTGCGGCCGCGGCGACTGCGGTTGCGACCGAGGCGCGAGCGGGTGGTAGGATGGGGGATCGTCGGGGATGTGCCGTACTGACCAGGTGGGTGTAGAAATATAAACCTGCACGCCAGCGGCGCTCGATGCCCAGCCCGCGCATGACACCGCGGGCGACGAGCTCGCCGACGGTCGGCCGTGGCGGGGCCTGCCTGAAGAGGGCGTGGGCGACGCGCGAGGGCGCCACGACGCGTAACCTATAGTGGTGTAATACCGGGTCGGCTGCTAAGGCCCGCAGGACGTGGCATACGCGCAGGCAGCTCGCCAAGTCCGGGAGGTCGAGATAGGATACTGCGCTCGCACCGTTCGAGTTTAGGGGCTTGGCTCAATGTGAGGGAAAGACGTACGGATGTGCAGGAGCGTTTCCGGAGGCAAGTTCAGTAGTAAAACAGTCCTCATGTTCAATCTTGCGGCTGAAGGTGAGGTTGAGGACCGCAGATGCAATGTAACACCTGAGCCAGCCAAGGATTCCGGAAGCAGACGACCGAGTGCCCGGAGCGTGTGAGATCACATCCAGGCGCCGTACAGCCACAATATACTGTATCTTGACATGGTGTTGATCGAGGTCTGCGTCGATTCACTCGAGTCCGCCATCCGGTGAGCGGGAACCAGCGGTCCGCTGCCAGTTTGATGCCTACACACATCCTAGTGCCTTCAGGGGAGGCGCAGATCGCCTTGAACTCTGTGCCAACCTTGGCCTCGGCGGTGGGACCACCCCCAGCCTCGGGCTCTTCAACGCGGTTCACCGCGCGCTGCCTGCCATACCGATCATGGTGAAGCAGCCTCCGTACTTCACCCATCGCCTCATTCAGCCGACGTGACGTGCACGCACGAGAAGTAGGTGATGATCCGACCCCGCGTCGGCGACTTTTGCTACTCGAGCCTCGAGTTCGACGTGATGATCGAGGACATCAAGCTCTTTCGCAAAGCAGGCGCGACGGGCGTCGTCGCCGGCGTGCTCGCCAAGGACGGAGCGATTGATGTCGCGAGGATGAGGACGTATGTGGCCTTTCTCGCAGTCTTATCAACACGACGTTCATGCGCCTGTCTTCAGTCTCACTGCGCAGGCTGGGCCCGGTTTGCACTGTACGCGATTTCTCGTCTCACGAGACGGAGCTCTGAAGATATCTAGTCTGCTTTCATCGAGCATTCGACTTGTCTTCGATGTTGCCCCTCGAAGGCGAGTGGACCGTGGTGCAGCTCAGGAGTCGTTCACCTGACTAGAACATGATAGCCCTTCAGGCCGTGCAGCAGATCCCAGGCATAACTCGCATCCTGACGAGGTACGACATCGCGTTGGTATACATCTCAACTCCGGTTCTGACGTTGCTCCGAGCAGCGGCCACGGCCTCGTCGCTCCTTCCGAGCCCCATGCACTCTCCTCCTTGCTCGCGTTCGCGTCCACCATGACCATCCTCCCGGGATCCGGCATCAACGCCGTCACGGTCGGCCCGCTCCTCGACGCGCTACTCCCCTACGGGTTGCGCGAGATCCACTTGAGCGGCGGCGGCTGGGTCGACAACGGCACGGAGAACAGGAAGCCTGGCTTCGGGATGGGCATCGGCGAGAGCGAGTGGGGCGTGTGGAAGACGGACGAGGAGAAGGTGCGGGCGGTGAAGCGCATCGTGGAGGAGAAAGTGAAGGAGTTTGAGAGCCGCGGGCCGGGCCCGATGGCGATGTAGAGTGCGGATGGAAGGCTCGGCTCAGCAGCGCTGCTGTCTTGGAGGTTGACAAGCGACGCGTATGGTATCAGACGAGTCATACTGCGTGCGGTAATACTCCACAGGTCAGACAATGATAGAAATCTCGACAGCGGCGGAGCGGCCGCCAGTGGAGTGATTGGTTTTTGCGATGATGACCATAATTGCATGATATGAGACGCACCGTGCAGTACGTGATCGCCGACTCTCACCGGTGGCGTCGACCAAGACCAGGATCGCCGTGGCCAAGTTTGGTGACAAGCCAAAGACGTAGTTGTTCGGCACAGGTTCGCCATGCGCTGAGTTTGGGGAAAGGCCGGAGGGGTCGTGTTCTGGACCCTTCGCAATTCGGACGCGAAAATGAATAGTCGCCTTGGATTCTGGGGGCTGTTGATGCGCCGTTGCATAAACTTTGGACGAAGGTTCTGATCGATGTTCCCGAGCCAGCGCCGCACCTGGAATATGGTTCACTCGCCTCGCGTCCACCGGCGGCAGGGACGAGATATGAGTGAGGGACAGGCTGGGACACGACCCTGAGACGAAGATAATAGGCTGCCAGATCCCGATAAGATTCGGACAGCCGATTGAGCGACGACGGTGACGCGGTCTGACACGGCTAGACACAGGCCCGTCGTAGCCTCGAGGGCCGAGGCGCACACTGAAATTGAATAGAGCGAGGACGACGCGGAGTCGGAGCCCAACGACGGTGATCAGACTCTCAGACGTCTGATGCCGCCGACTCCGCGCGCGCATGTGTGGCCGATAGCGCGATAGGGGTGATTCATCCTGCGAACCCTGCCGATGATGTGAACAACGACGCGCGAGACGGTCGCTCCGTGCGGGAACATTTGAGACTCGGTATACAGATATCTACAGCCCCCAGCGGTGCAGTCACGCCCGGTAGCCCAGCCGCCTTCCCACCTTCCCTTCCCTTCCCAGTCGCCTCAGATAGTCTATGGCCGCCACCGTCGGCCCTCCCGCACCTGCACCGCCCAGGCCCTCGTCCACATCTCCCCGGAGGCTCGAGGTATGGTGGAGCAACGCGACCTTTTTCGTCGCGGCCCACGTCGCGGCCCTCGTCGCCATGTACTATACGCCGCCGTCCCAAGTCCCCCGCGCGACCTTGATCATGGCATTCGCGTTGTGGCAGCTCGCGCAGTTCGGGTACGCGACCACCTCTTCAATCGTGTGTTGCCGGACCTGAACGAGTCCGCCGCGGCATAGCATCACCATCGGTTACCACCGCCTATGGTCGCACAGAGCGTTCCGGGCAAGCTTCGGAGTCAGGGTAGCTCTCGCCACGCTCGGCTCGAGTGCTTTTCAAGGTTCCATCAAGTGGTGGTACGCCCCTTCCACGTCTTTTGTATTCGACACCTGCTCAACCATGTCCAGGTGCCTGCGTCACCGCTTACACCATGTACGCTTCTTCTTTCAATCAACCTCGTCGCGTGTCTCTGAGAAGCATATTGCAGCGTTTCACGGACGATCCCGATCATGACCCGTCTGTGTTCCACAACCTTTGCGCGTTCGCAACGTTCTAAAAATGCAATTGCGCGTAGGTACGCCGCCACCAAGGGTCTGCTGTGGTCACACGTGGGATGGATATTCTTCAAACCCACGTATGAACGGATGGAGCTTGTCGACAGAGAAGACCTGGACAGTGACCCTGGTACGTCCTCACGGAGCTCCAAACATCGCCTCAAACGGCTGACGTAATGCATACAGTTGTGCGACTACAACATAAACATTATGGTGAACTCAATTCGTCGGCTGAGGCACTCGAGCAGCAATAACATCGTATCCTCTAGTACCTTTGGCCTTGTTCACGGGATTTGTTGTTCCTCCCTTGCTAGGTGCTCTCTGGGGCGACGCTTGGGGTGCATATGTATACGGTAGCCTTGTTGTTCGAATTCTGAGTAAGTTTTATCTCCCTAATATATGGCAGGGTGCTAACCATGTGTGCAGTATGGCACTGTACCTTCATCGTCAATTCGTGGGTTTGAGCATCCTAGGTTGTGCATCGTGCGTTACTGACTTTCCATAGATTAGCACATTGGGACGGCCTCCAACTCTTCTCTGACGAGAATAGCTCTCGGGGAAACCTTGTATGTGTTGTTCTTCTTGCACACACAGGAAACGACTCATCGCGTGCCGCAGCTCTTCGCATTGCTCACCTGTGGTGAGGGGAATCACAACTTCCACCATGCGTTCCCCCAGGACTTCCGCGCCGGCCCATCACTCTCGGACTGGGACCCGTCCAAATGGATCATCCTTGTCCTTCATCGCTTCGGATTAGCCTCTGGTCTCCGTCGGGCACGCTATACCGATATGGAATCCGCCAAAGCATACATGCAGCACAAGCATCACCACGGCGTGCCTCCGGAGGACAAATCGTTGATCTGGGAAGGTCCCTCGTGGGGTTCTGAGGAGGTGGAAAATTACGTCCGAGGCAAGCCTGGTCGATGCGTCCTGCTCGTGGACGATTTTGTCGTGGAAGCAACCGAATACCTCGGAGAGCATGTGAGTGATGCGCCTACCCAGGGTGACGCAGAGTCTGACTCGTTCTTCACGTAGCCCGGCGGCGCGACCTTGCTCCGCGATTACTCCCTCCGTGTGGACAAGGACACGGACGAGCTCAAGTGGCGAGATGCTAGCTGGGCGTTCGACGGCGGGCTGAATCAGCACTCGCGCGCGGCGAAACAACGACTTCGAGAGCTCCGCGTCGCGAAATTGTCAGCTACCGTGCAGTACTGAGATACCTGGTCTCCGGGCTCATCAACGCACTTACTTATCCATCGACGTATTCGAAATCACGAGATTACGTGCGTCACTTGTCAGACGAATCCATTCCCTGAAATTTGGGATGACCCGTGCACTAGCGTCTGACGTATCCTCACAATCGAATAAAGCGTGGAGATCTCAGGACGAAAGACGCAAGCGAGGCGTAGAGCGTCGAAGAAAACCAATTTTACCAATTTCAAGTCCGTCGTTTAGGTCCACTCATCAAGAGTTCGCTCTGTGTTAGATTTCGCCTGTACATATATTCCTTGTAGCCCCAAGTCGAGTCTGAAGTTCAGCGTTTCAACGGCGTTTGCGTGTTGTGTGTGCATGTGTGGCATGGGGTCATCACAGTCACGTGCACGGCGACCGCTCAAATGGGCTCCCCGGCCAAGGCGGCCCCGTCAAGTCCAGCAGCCCAGATAGCCCAAACCCGGCACCGCGCAGGTCAGATAGCGAACGTCTACCTTCCCAAGTGACCAACGCAAGCGCAGATAATCCGTGGCCATGTCGAAGCGCGAGCTCGGCGCGATCTCCAACGGCGCCGCGGTGGACGTCGATGCTCCGCGAGCGAAACGACACCGTGCAGGCACAGCCTCTAGTCCGCCAGAAGAAGAGGCAGGAGGAGAATTGATAGATGTAGTGAAGACCGAGGATGAAGAGCAGCAGCAGGCAGTATCAGTGGGGGGAGACACGGAGAAGGATGAGGAGGTCAAGGAGCAGGGGCTGAAGCTTTGGCAGACGGTTAAGGATGCGGTCAACAAAGAGTGCGCACGCTTCGCTCTTTCCTCTCTGGCTCCCTGATCATGACTCTGACGTCGCTTTTTGTCGCTATGCATTGTTCAGAGGCCGAACTCTCTCTCACAGCTTCCTGCAGCTACCGTCCAAACGGCAATATCCCGACTACTACCAGCTCATCAAACGACCGATAGCACTGAAGAACATCAAATCGCAACTTGACAGCGGACAGTACGAATCTCTGGAGGACGTCAAGCAGGATCTCGAGCAGTGTTTTGCCAATGCGAAGAAGTATAACATGAGGGAGAGTCAGATATGGAAGGATGCCAAACATCTGCATGTAAGCGCTTGCGTCCACGGTGACTTCGACTTGCTAACGCCCGTCATCTCTCAAGAAACTCGTCAAGAAAGAATACGCGAAGATGACCGGCCAAGAAGAGGAAGAAGCTCACGACGATGCCCATGGCGAAGGGGGCGAAGGGGAAGGCGAGAAAAGACAGAAGGTACCCAACCTATACCGACAGATGAAGGCAAAGATGCAGAAATTGGTTTCGAAAACCGACGAGAAGTGAGCCCGGATTGTGCTACGGTGATCCTCGCTGACATTTTGGCAGTGGCCGTGTACTCTCCACCGAATTCATGGAGCTACCTTCGAAGAAACTCTGGCCGGAGTACTACAAGGTGATCAAGAAACCTATGTGTTTCGAATTCATCTTCGTAAGCGACTTCCACCTTCGCATATCAAACGAAGACATTGATCATGTCCTAGAAAAAGGTCAAGCGTAAGGAATATACAAATTCAGCGGACTTCGCGGCAGACGTCGAGTTGGTCTTCGATAATGCCCTTGAATTCAATGCCGATCATACGCCGATATGGGAAGACGCCGTCTCCCTCAGGGTGAGCAGCCATCCTGACGATGTCGTGCATCCTCTTATCTCTATATAGACGTTCTTCGCTAAACTCATGTCCGAGCTGCCGGCCGAGTTTGCTCTACCCCAATACGCGCCTGCTCCGAAGATTAAACTCAAGCCTAGCATACCAGCTACACCTTTAGCTCCCATCCAGCAGGCGGATAACTCCGGTCAAGCTCCCCTCGTTCGTTTGCCTGGAGGACAAGGAATACCGAATACTGCTGCTATCACGATTCCCGCAGCATACCCTACCATCGCCCCTGCTGTTGCCCCATCTTCTTCGACGAGCCTTCCTGTGATGGCAAACCGAGGTCCAAGTGCTAGCGCCGCCCCTCCCCCGCAATACGCCGCCTCGACGAGCACTTATCCGCATTATTATCCAAGCAATTATCAACCTCTTTTGGCCGCGGCAAGCTCCCCTGTGGTGACAAATGGTGCTACTGCATCTCCTGCAGTACCGCCTGCGGTGTCCGAGTCATCCGGATCATCCACCGACTCATCGCAACGGCTGTTGCGCTCCGTGTCCTTGATAACGCAACCACACGGTCGGAGGTTGCGACTGCAACATCGCGAAGGGGTGTCAAGCTGGGTGCTTCGTCTGGCTCACACAGAGAAGAATGTTAGCGTAGAAGACGTGTTGTTTTCGGGCCCCGAAGAGCACGCGAGCGATGACGAGGACGAAGGTGGGGGAATGGGAAACGGAGTGGAGGAGTATGAAGAGGATGCACCCATGAGTCAGAAGAAGGGCAAGAGTCGTGGTCCGGGACGACCTCCGAAGAGGAAACCGAAGGACAGTTCCTCAGATGCGCCAAAGACGCCGATCAAGGTGAAAACTCAGAACGGCGTCAAGGTTCCGGTGAAAGATCCTCCTATGCCCTCGCCTGAGGATATACTAGTGAAACTGAATGGCAACCAGCTCAACGCGTCTGAAGGGGACCTTACTTGGCACACGGAGGTATCCGCCGGTGCGAATGTGCTCGAGGTGGGAGAGAAAGGTGGTAATACTTGGAAAGTGTACCTCTTTGCATGATCTCGTTGAATAACTTCCGCTCCGTCAATGGACCATCACCGTCTCGCATGTATGGGTGTTTTCTGTGATTTTAGGCTCTTATTCATTATGTGTGCAATATACTAGCAGTACGTCTATTCCCGCGATAACGGCATAGTGTCCTCTTCTCCTTCAGCGTCATCATCTGAGCTCCCGCTTTCGGGTTCCCGCTCATAATAATGATATCGTCCAGCCTCGAACATATGACTTTGCACATACTCCTCTAGCATTTGCTCACGATTCATCGGTCGTACTTCGTACCCTTCGGAACCGCGACGAACTCTGGGCCGAGGAAGTTCAGGTTGTTCGTACGCCACAGCTCGTTCATCGCACTCTTCGTCCTCTGTGGCTGACCGATCCGACTCAGATGGCGCGTATCCTGAGATACCCGCTGGGTCGTTGTAATCCGGATGCCAAGGCGGGACGTCAGATATGGCTTGGGGTCCCTTGATTTGCTGTAGCGGTCTTGACCTGCGGCGCCGCGCTTGAGAGGGGTCAAGGTGAGGGTTGAGCGCTCCGTTGCCGTAGACCCACGGCGTCTCTGGAAGCTTGAAACCATGCTGTTGTGGGTCGGATTCCGTAGGATCACGCGGAGGCCATGTGGGTTGCTCATTGGCATCTAGAACGAAAAGGAACGGTTTCAGTAAGGAATAATCAATACAATGAAGGGAGCAGATGTAGAATCTAGTCGTGTATGAGCTCACATATTATCGTATCGCATAGCACATCGCACACCTATAGAATACACCATAGGACGGGACTCTGGTATGGCACACCATCATGGCTCGACGATTCGCTTTCCCGCCGCTCCAAACCCGTGGACTCCGCCCGCGTGACTCGAAGATTGGAGTTCCATCCACTCACCATAATCCGTGGTCATATCATATTTTAGCCCATTTCCAGGCGGTACTGTGGGGCAGCACCACAAGAGAGGATTGCTACCGAGAACGGACACGACATTGCTTTTGTAACCTAAATCCTGTCAACCCAGGTCAGCAAGAACGACATCTCGCATGTATATCCATACATATGGGAATTTGATCTATGCGATGATGTAGTCAGCGAATATCCAAGATGGCCAATGAGTATAATAGACCTCCTGTATTTTGCCGCGTCGCACTAATGTAGCAGCTTTGTCCTTTTCCCAACCTTCTATCGTTGTGCTGTTGGCGAGCAAACAATAGAAGTGATAGATGCTACCAAATCGTTAGGCTACGTGTACTACAAATTGCATCGAATATGAGATGAACTTCACCTGAAGGCACCAACAGCGCATATGACGGGAACGCAAGTCACATAGTTGAGGACGATAAATATAAGCTGTAAACAAGCCACCGATGAATCACCATCCTCTAATGAGGAACGCCATACCAACCTCGACGCCAGATGGCTCGTCCTGTGCAGAAAATATTAGCTTCTATCCATCGACGAAACCAAGACTCACCCAGTAGCCTCGGCCCATGCCCTCAAACACACGGCGGGTAATCACGGTGACGTGATAGATGCATGCAACGTCCACGAAGAAGAGAAAACGGATGAAATGGCCGTAGTTTGCAAAACCAATGCAATTGTTAACCCATGGACAGTGATGCTGAGAACAGCAAAGTTAAGTCGCGCAACTGCCGGGCTGCCATTACAAGCTCACGTCCATCCGCAGCACGCAGCTGAAGCCGATCAGCGTCCCGCTATCAACAGTTCAAGGTAAACTCACCGCTTGCATTGTTTGCAATGGTGAGCCCTAGGAGGTTTATATGATTGGCAAGTGCGACAGTATCGCGGGGTGCCCGTCAAAGGTTTGACTTCGTAACCATGCTCAGACTGAACATCCGGTTGCCAGTCCTTCGGCACCTGTCCTGGATCGGTGAGGACACACAGCCAGTAGTTCCAGAGTAGCATTCCAACAAGAAGGCTGCATCCAATTATCATACACATGAGGCAAGAAGACTGAAGGTATTCATGCGTCACGCACTTGAACGGGCCAAGGAGCGTCATGAGCTCGACTGAGAGCTCTCGTCCGTACCAAGGCCAAATGATAAATATCTGAGAAGAATAGGCTATGAAAGAAATCAGGGAGAGCGTGAGTCCAACGACAATCCGCCCCAGCCAGCGGCCCATAGCAATGTTAGTGTGAAAGCGTGAAGCGTGAAGCGTGAAGTGCTGCGTGAGCCGAGACCGCGTCGACTTGTCTCCTTCCACCATGGCTTCAAATGGGCCAGCACTGGCGACATCACGACTTTGGTCAACTAGACGGCAAACAACGTCTGCATGGTTGCGCTCGTACTCCATGATGGCGGACGATGTGAGCTCTGCGCCTGCACAGACGTCCCTTTCCTCCGCTGGACCCGTGCACCGTATTGCCAGCAGCTTGGGCAGCATTTCGCCTCGTACATATTCCTGACACAGAGATCAATGCAATTGTACTGACTTCATAGCAGCCAATGCACTTTCGCCCGCGACATCTACATTCCGGCGGGGCGCCCCTGTGGCCACAAGTTTCGGCGACATTTCCATTCGTATGTTACTCTACATTGCCCGCGCCATCTGCAATTTGAAATTGAACGTTTTCGCAGCTGAGATAGGCCAGAAGCCGCGTAATGTCAATCAAGCCCTGAAAAGGGCCGCGAATATGGGTCCTACTTCGCTTGCTGGGCGTCTGGCACTAAACCAACTCGAGAAAAGAGGTGCTGCCCCTTCGTCGGAGCCGACTGTGCAACATGGGCACTGGGACCGGCCTTCCGAATACACCTCGCGTAACAAGAATCTCAGTACCGGGGCTATACCTTCTGTACCTACGACATGGAACAGCGGCGGTGCAACTGGTAGAGAACAAAACACGTGGAGCGGACGGCAGGCCACAAGAAATGGGAGATCGGTTTCCTCCCGGCGTATTGATGCAAAATTGACGAGCAAGAAACAGCAAAACGCGCACCGCGCGCAAGGGCTGTTGCGTCGGCCAAAGGTGGTCGAGAAGGAGGAGGAGGATGGTGTTGTGGAAGATGTGCGTGACAACATCATGGAGGCGGAAAATGTCGAAGAACAACTCCCATTACGAGTTGAGATGGGTGGTCACAAGCAGGGTGTTGCTCACACCATTGGCATTCGCGGCACAGCTCGTAAATCACAAACAGTGGCCAAACACTCGGGGCAAAACGATCCCCTCAATGTGCTTCCAATGCCGGACTCCCCATCGAGCAGCCTGAGCGTCGCTCGCATGCACCTCGCCAGGAACAGGGATATGTCTTCTGCGCAGAAGCAACGAGCGCTGGCCGTTGTCGGGCAGACTGTCGGGTCACAATCGGGCACGGTTCAAATGAAGATCGCATAATCCGCGACGTATTCATACCAAGCCCATTGTCATCAGAAATTCGTAGTGGGACGATTCTAAATTAGAGACAACAAGTAATAAGATACATCTTCCACGCATCAGAGCGGATGAGGCCAAAAGTACCAATCAGACAGATAGCGGTTGCTCCACTCACTCGCCCACTGACAATGTCATGGACTCAACTTCGGGCTCAGGACCTCGTACCTCGCTCATGGAGTGCCCCGGCACTGGGCCTTGAACTTGCGGATTTCCCTCATCACGTCCTGGGGTCATCGAGGGCATTGAGATATTGCCCTTAGCGTTGGCCTCCTCGTAATCATTCATCCTAGCGTGGCCTAACGGAGCTTCCGGTGTTGCTCGACCAGTACTGGCTGAGTCACCGGGTGCAGTGTCATCGATTTCCATCGCTTTAGGGCTTTCAGAATCGGGTTCTAGTTCATCTTCCTCGCCATCGGGATACCGTACCCAGTATGGAAGTGCGAATTCGTGGATTTTGTCGACGCCGGATGGTATCCTTGCCCCGAATGCGTTGCGACCTCCCTGTCGCTCTTTAGCTGCCGCCGACTTGCGCATGGCCGCGAGGACTAGGCAGCCGGGTCCAGCTGCGCGATTCCGAGCGCGAGTGCCCACGGATATAGACTCCTCTGCACCAGAAATGATTGAAGCTGTGCGATTTTCGGACAGGGAAATATGGCTTGCGCGACGTTTCTTGCGCGGTTGCGGCGCAGAGATAGTCTCCAACGGAATGTCTTCTGCTTCCTTGTTATCCAATTCCGCCATTTCTGCGGCCGAAAGGAAGCGACCATTCGCCCCTCTGATGGCCTTGCCTGCTAAGACCTGAAGGACTCTCGGATGGTTGGTCATGTTCCGTTTCATTGCGGGGCTATAGGGGCTCCGCACAGGAGCAGACATAGGGGCCTGCCTTCGCCTTCTAGTCGTGGAAGCTGGACCAGCGGATGCCGGTGCAGGTGTGGTGCGGTCGGAGCCGGAAGACTCCTTAGCAGGCACTTTGATCGTTAGCATGACGCCGTTTGCCTTCCCGTCCCCGTACAATGCTTCTTCCGATTCGTACTCGGTTTCACCGTCGCCTACGCGGGGAGCTGCGTCCTGTGGTTCATTCCCCACAATGGAGCCCGCATCCGGTGTGCCCACCGACGTTGCATCCAGGGACCGCTGTTTCACGCGCCCCGGAGGATGTCCAAACTGGCGATTGATCGCATTGACAAGGGACGCAGCCGCATCAGCAGCCGTATCAGGTGGGTGATTTCTCTTCGGCCCCTGTGCTCGCTGTCTCGACTTCTGCGGTTTGCGCGCAGGCGAAACAGGTTCCTCTTCATCCAATGTTATCTTCTCAGTTCGCTTGACGAACTTGCTGCCGTTCACTGAATCCTGTTTAATCACTTGTTGCCTCTTCGCATCATCCCGACTCTGCTGCTTCTTTTCCGGCCGCTCCGACGAGAAAGTCTGCTGTTGGTCCACGCTGGGAGTCGTAGGTGTAGATACATCCTTAGCCACGCTGATTTTTTTCTCCGCGGCACGAGGACGATCCGGGGGTAGTAAGATTCGATAGCGCTCCTCGAGACCCTCTGCAATCTGAAGCATTTCCCTCCGTCGCCGTTCGCCTTCTTGGATACTGGCAATGCTATGCGGATATCCAGCAGCGCTGCTGAGTTCCTCAGATAATTCATCGTATCGAGGCGGGGGGGCGGAAAAAGAAGAGGCCGGGAGGGCAAGGAAGGCGGAAATCTCCATGTTGCGGAGTTGGTCGATGCGTTCCTTGAGTTTGTAGTGTTCGTGCTTGAGTTTCTCTTTTTCGCGAAGCCGTTGGCGTTTCTCGAATGCCTCGTATTTCCGGTGTCGTTTTTCATAAACAGAGTCGGAAGTGTCCACTGTTTCCTACGTGCCAGATCATGTCAGTCACGCCCCTCCAGAATTAAGGTCAAATACCTCCTGTGATCCTCTTGGTCGAAAGCGGCCGCCTACTGCTGCATCGTCGGATAGATTGATGTAGTGGGGGACCTGTATGGTCTCCTGAGCCCTACAAGCTGCAATAACCTCTGGCCTATCGAAGTAACGGCCGTATGCGGTGGTATTGAGCTCAACCTTGAAGGTGTCGGACGTAGATGACGAGGGCACCAGTGAAGAGTCGGTGGTGAACACGAACTTGGTTTCGGCGGGAATGAGTGGTTTATCTTCGACTGTTTGCGCGGTTGGACTTAGCACACGAATAGGCATAAAGAGGGTATATACGCACATCTCCGTAGCTGCGCGTCCAGGATCATCTGGTCCACATTCGTACTGCCAATGCCAAGCCCACCTCGACGAGTTCGGGAGGGAAGAACACGCTTTTGGCGTGTCTGCATCGTAGGTTTCGGTGAGGAAGTAGCTCTATCGCCGACCGCGTCGACTTGACGCTTTTTGCCTTGGGACTTGCTCAGGGCAGTCGCGGCCGGAGGAGGGGACATCACCATGGTGGAGCCGCAAGTGAACAGCGTTCCAGTGATGGTATTGCAAGCTACAGCGACTGTTCCTGTGGTGAAGTTGAGGCTATGGCACACGTGCCACGGTCCCCAAATATTGCACAGGTATTGAGTTAATACTGCTACTCAGCGCAACAAACAAATAGTAGTGCCTACGGAGCGAAGCGCTATGGCAAGCTAATTGTGATTGTCTTTCTGTACCTCGTAATTTACACTATCCGACCACGCCGAGGAACTCCACCCTCTCCCGACGCTCGCATGTCCGGGCGATCCTAGACCATACTGATGCCCCATGCCAAAAGAGGCAGCGAATCGCGGGTTGATGTGCGGTTGTATGAATGGATCGACATGAGGTTGTTGGTAGTATAACTGCTGTCCGTAAGAGAACGGACTCTGGTGAATCCAGACATCATTCGCCGGATAAGTAGGCTGTTGGACGTTGGTGGGGCCGTGAACGTCCAAATACTGGCCTGTAGCTCTGGCAATAGCTTGTGAAGTCGGTGACAGAGGCCGATGAGAGGACATCCCTGGAGCGTGGGCTGCATATGTTTGCTGCCGCTGCGAGGTGCCCCAAGCCCGTTGGGCAGTGTCACTGGTCAAATGCGGGCCACGATTTGATGATGTATGTCGGACATCTCTTCGCGAGTCCCGATTAACCCCGCGACCACGATTACCTCGAGGTCGATTATCCTCCCGGCGCTGACCGCGGCCACGGCCACGACCACGAATGGCATCTCGATCCCGAGAATACTCTGCAGCACGTTGAAGTTGCGAGTCTTCAAAGGGTCCTTCTCCGCAAGAGTTGACGGCGGTGGTGGTGAAGTGAGACTGATGCTCAAACACGGACGTCGGTGGTTCACTGGAAGGAACTCCTTGGTCGATATCGGTCCCATACACGTCCGAGTAAGGGTCATCGTATGGAAGCGGTGCTGCTCGCGAAGGCCCGGCGACAGCATCACCATCGTAAGGTCCAAACTGATCGTAAGGATTGCCATCGTACGTAGGTTCGCCAGCAAGATCTTGGTCCCGCATCTGTGAAGGAGTAGGAGTGGTGTGCCTTGATGGTATAACGGACCCAGCACGCGAATCCGAGCGCCTGGGGCACCACGTCAGTGTACCGGACAAGAGCTTAAAGATATGGCGCGTACCTCCGTTTCATCTTGGCTGCCCTCTTGAAGGCAGCTTCTTCCTCGTCGTCAGAGAAATCAAGCTCGTGAGCGGCGGGTTCTTCGTCGTGGATATTACTTGCGTCGCTCCCCTTCGAGTGTTTCAACTCGTTGAGAAAAACGAAATGGCTGCGGCGAGGGACATGGAAAACGGGCTGGGATACCTGCACTTTACCAGGTACAAGGGGATAGGAGTCGTTGAATTGAACCTGGTATAAAGGTTGATGTGTTGGTCCAAATGTCTCGTAGATCTGATCACACAATTAGAGGAACGGTGCCAAACTGAATGTCCGGAACTCGCACATAACCGAGGACCCTTCGGTCCTCCAGAACCAATAATGTCTCGCTGTCCAGAGCCTTCTCTGACGCGCGGCCGGTGACAGGAGCCGGGATTCCTTTGATGACCACAGTCTGAGGAAGAACAGTCATCACTTCGCCAACTTTTTCCAATTCTTCATCGGAAGGAACCTCGGAGGCTTCTGGGATGGTGATAGCCAGTTCCGTGATTTCATGCTGTGTTTTCAGATAGCCTTGCGGTTTCAGCCCGCTGTCCTCGCCGTCTTCATCTTCAGCAGCAAGATCAATGTTGGCTCGTTTCCCAGGGTGCGAGGCCTTGCCGGATATTGACTGGTCTGATTCAGAATCAGAGGAAGAAGAGTCATCTTCCAAGTCGGAGTCCAATGGGCTGAGAGGGCGGTCACTCCCTGGTGAATTCGGAAACGACGTGCGACGTACTCAGTATCTTCGTGGTCCGATATACACTTGAGGCGAGCTTCTACTTCGTCTTCGCTATCGACGTCTCCGTTGGAACTTGCGATGTCTTCGTCAGATCGCTCTGCTTCACGAATTCCCTTGGGGAAGGCCGGGGGAGGTGGAATCTCCCCAATAAGCTCATTAATCAAGAGTAGGTCTTGTGGCAAGGTCGAAGGCGCCTTGAAACCGTCGACATTATCCATGGTATGCAGAGGAATGGCGCGAATTCGAGCAACTCGGGGGGCCAAAATCATTGACAGGAGCTCATGTGATCGTCTTCGCGCCAATCAAGACGCGATGAATAAAGCTTGAAATTTAGCACCGCCACTGCCAGCGTCCGAGCCCCTTCGTCACGTCAAGTCCCGCAAAGCGTCAACTTCTCAATAGTCATGGCATCATTCCTTCCTGCGGCCAGGAGGACGACGGCCAACGCGCGTCTCCTGCGTACCCTCCGATGCTACTCAACCGAACCGACCAAACCTTCGGTCAAGCTCATCGCTGAATTGCGCAAGCTCACCGAGGTGTCCCTGACAAAAGCCCGAGAAGCACTCGTGGCAACCAACAACGACCTTGACAAAGCCCTGGATTGGCTCCATAAAGAGCTTGCTGTGTCTGGCGCCAAGAAGGCCGCGAAGGTCGCCGGACGCAATGCCGGCCAAGGGCTCGTGAGCGTTAGTGTCCTCGGACGCGGAACAGGCTCTGGGAATGGCGGGTTACGCGCGGCGATGGTGGAGCTGAACTGCGAGACGGACTTCGTCGCCAGAAATCAGCTGTTCGGTGCACTGGCTGCGGATATCGCGCACACTGCCGCGTTCATCACCGAACCCACTTCGTCGAACACTCTGCTCACGCCGTGCTCATTGGAGGCACTCACGCATGCACCCCTCATATCCGCAGCTAATATCGGAACCACGGCTCATTCGACGGTTGCCAGTGCGATCCAGGAGACCATCGCCAAGGTTGGCGAGAAGGTCTCCCTCCGTAGGGCAGTCACAGTTGTCCGCGACCCCTTCCCTTCCTCTCAATCAGAGCTCGGCCTCCGTGTCGCCTCGTACCTCCATGGATCCCTCAATAACACATCACAAGGACGGGTTGGCGCTCTGGCTCTCATTGGCCTAAAGTCAAACCGCTTGTCTGAATTGCTTTCCGGAGACGCTTTCCGCGGGGATTTGGAGAAAATGGAGCGCGCCATAGCGCGCCAGATAGTCGGTTTCGAAACACAATCAATCACAGCCAGCGGTACCGAAGCTGACGCTGACGAAACAGCGTTGTACGAGCAGCCCTTCATGATGCTTGGTGGGGATGCAGATGGAGATATTGTACGGAATGTGCTGCAGTCGTGGGCAAGGCAGCGAGGCATGAACGGAGGAGCGAACAGACATGGCGGGGTGGAAGTACTGGAATTCGCCAAATGGACTGTGGGAGAGCCTACGCCCGAGGCATAAAAAGCACACGTATCAAGTATGCTCCTTACTTAATGCCCTAATGCTCACCGCTCATCGTATAATATACCATTGATTGAACAACGTTGTTGATTGGGAGGATGCGTACAGGAAATTACAACAGTACCGCAAGACAACATTGAATATGAGCTCAGAACCCGGTTTCTAACAGATATCAGTGTCAAATTTAACAGGTTCAGCGCCGGCACTCATGGCGTCCGAATTGCATGGTATCGACAACTGATCATTGTGTCTTCGTGAGTTTCACGATTTCGACATGAGGAAGTCCAGAGGACCCTCCCAGTCTGTATCGTCGAGGGTCATCCTTGACACATACAGTCCTTGAATCAGAAGGTCAAAATCTGTTCTAGACTGTGACGCGGTGCACCTACAGATCTGTTTGTTCCTGGTTAGCGCTAAGGAAGACCGATAAACAGCTATAAAAGCACTCACAAATGACACCAGATATCATGAGATATGTGCCCCATGCCTGAATACCAAAATCAGAACGCTTCGCTAGATATCAGCAATCTTTGCGCTTACAGTGAAGACATGCCACCACGAGTGTCCTGCTTGGGGTTCAGCATGACGAGTAAACGGCAAGAAATTACGTTCGTTACCTTCGAGAAGCAACGCCGCAGGCCATCCGATGCTTGCTTTCCAACGAGTTAAGGTGCCGCACAGAGCGTTGTCCATGTTCCATATTCCGAAACCAAGAGCGAACAGTCCAGCACCGGTCCAGAACATCTGCAGAATTGAGGAGCGTGTCTTGTCAGGGACTCGCATTGAGGCCGGAGACCAGCGGATGAGGTAGGTGACCCTAGAGCTGGTAGCGATCACCAGCAAAGCAAAGACGATCTGATGATACATGGGGTTGCGGTACCACGTAGCGCTGTGTGCATGTAAGTAACTAATATATAAGAGATGACGCGTAGCCACGTACTATGACCATGTAAACAGAATATCAAACGCGGCAACCGCAAGAGCAAGGAAGTAGGATCGCAGGTTCCGGTGGCCAAATCCAGTCTCCGTATTGTACAAGATAAACGCGCTGTAGCTTGCGACAAATATCATTGGCAGCTCGTCTGCGAGTTGCGCTTCGTAGAGAAGAGTCGCGTGGAACGCGAAACTGCCAATTCCTACGAGGGCAAAACCCTGAGCGCACGGTTAGCTGTCTACTGAGCACGAATATGGTAGCATATTTACCAGCCATCCCACAAGAAACCGCTTGGGAAGGGACTGTTCCAGCGTCTTCCGCGCGCCGTGCAACGCGATCCATATGGTGAACACATTCGAGAATGTATTGGCGACCTCGCATATATAGTGCGAAAATTTGTAATTCTCCTGAAACCGGGTGAATACGGGCATTCATATCACCAAAGCTGAACCGGGATACTGACCTCGCACCAATCAAGAGTAGCGGTAACAGGACCCCAAAAGCCTTGGCGGGCAAAGGGATCCGCTGAAGTGGATGCATTGGAAGGGGCCATGGCTCCTGACGGCGCTCGGGCAGAGCTGGGATGAGGTCGAACGCGCAGACAAGTCCGCGATCGGAGGAGGGGGGCTTACTTCAGGCAGACCGCACGCTGACGATAGCAATGACATGTCATAGGCTAGGTCGCCGACGCGCCGAACGCGGAATGCTGAGGCGGGCGTAGCGCCCGCCCCCGTACGAGAGGGTGCTGAGCTCGTGCATACTTAAACCTGATCCGGTCGCAATGATCTGATGATGTGTACAGAGGTACGGCAGAAGGCGACGTTAAGGACCTGACTAGCAAGGGTTGTTAGCGCCTTAGCACTGGCTTGAACACACCCGACGCTTTTGCCGTACTGGAGCCGTGATATGCCGAGCACGGCACGCAGGTCAGGTGATGCAAGTATTTGGCGACCTTACTGGCGTCAGCAACATCTGCGCCGTGTACCGCGTACGACCACGATGCATCACACTTCCAGGACCGCGCTGCGCCGCTCACTGAAGCGAGTTCACCAAAGAACTCTTTCTACGTCGGCACCGGCACCACCGGTTCAAATAACTACCTTACCCAACAAGATCCGGGTTGCAACGGAAGCCACCCCAAGCCACTTCTCGGCTCTGGGGCTCTATGTCGACGCGGGCTCTCGCTATGAAACGCCGTCTACCCTTGGAGTTAGCCACTTTGTGGACAGATTGGCATTTAAGGCGCGTTTTGCTCGGATATCTTTTAAGGACGCCTGTCTGAGCCAACCTAGACCACGGCCACACGCTCTCAGGAGGAGATGTCTGCTGCCATCGACCAGATGGGAGGGCAAATAATGTGTGCTTCAGCAAGGGAATCCATGATGTATCAGTCAACGCACTTCCACCAGGCGAATCCATTAGCCTTGTCACTCATAGCCGATACGGTCATCAACCCCGCTTTTCTCGACGACGAAATTAGTTTGCAGCGCGATGCTGCTCGTTACGAAATCCGGGAAATCAATTCAAAGCCGGACATGATACTTCCGGAAATCTTACATGAAGTTGCATACGACGGCAAGACGCTTGGCATCCCGCTCTTATGCCCCGAAGAGCGAATAGATCACATCAATCGGGATTGCATTCGGGAGTACATGCAACGCCTTTACACCCCGGAGCGCATGGTCGTTGCTGGTGCAGGAATGCAGCACGAAGAGCTGGTCGAACTGGTGGACAAATACTTCTCGTCGTTGAAGCCCACTACCTTCATCCCGCCGCATCCCCTGCAGCCAACCTCCCGCCAAAATAATCCGCAACATCCTGTTGCACCACATCTGATCCCTAAATCGCCCGGTTCGCTCTACAAGTCCCTCACGCGGGCCGCTTCGTATTTGACCCCCTCCGTCACGCTAGAACCCGGCTACTCATCTGTTCTGAACCCGCAATCTACGTACACTGGTGGCCATCGCTTCCTCCATCGAGAAGACAGCGAATTCAACCACTTATATCTTGCCTTTGAGGGTGTCAGCATACACGACGATGACATCTATGCCCTAGCGACTATGCAAGTACTTCTTGGAGGAGGGGGAAGCTTTTCAGCAGGTACATGCGTGCCTTGGTCTATAGTTCACATTGCTGAAACCATCGTGTATCCAGGAGGCCCAGGGAAAGGAATGTACTCACGTCTGTACACCCACATTCTCAACCACTACCCGCAGGTCGATCACTGCGCCTCCTTCCACCATATATACAGTGATTCCTCCTTGTTCGGCCTTTTCGCATCCTTCGTGCCCAAAGCAGGTCGCCACCATGGCAATACAGCCGACCAAATCCTACCTCATCTCGTACATCAACTAAGTTTGCTGCTCTACGCGCCAGTCTCCGAAACTGAGCTCAGCCGCGCGAAGAACCAGCTAAAATCTAGTCTGATGATGGCCCTCGAAAGTCGAGCTGTTGAAGTAGAGGACCTTGGACGTCAGGTGCGTATCGTGGATACTTTCACGACGTATTTTTTTTTTCTTAAAAAAAACCTGGCTTTACGTTAGATCCTCGTACACGGTCGCAAGATTTCCGTATCCGAGATGTGTGAAAAAGTGGATGAGTTGACGCCCGAGTCCATTCGCAAAACCGCAGAGCGCGTCTTCGGGCCTCGATCGGGCAACAAGGCGACAATCGTCTGCATGGGTCGGGACGATGTCAGAGATTGGAAGGGCGTCCTCCGCAAGTATAGTGTAGCCGGAGCTTGAAGGCGTTCTTGGCGTACATTCGCTATTTTAACATATATTAATCTACCCTTTAGTCGAGCCCATGCGTCCTTGGCGCCACTCACTATCACTGCCTGCTATGTGTACCTGTTTCATTACCGAATTCGGGCGTACAGTCCCGGTCCGGACAGCGAATCAGGAGTACTCTAAGGTAGGGCTCATTCATACATAGCTACTACAGTGCCCGATCAGTCACTTGTACAGTACCAGTCACTTGTACACCTGCCTTGATCTGGCTCCCCTTGCTCAGAGTTAGCTACTTCCTCTTCGAACTACAGTACCATATAGTTATATACATCCTGGCTACAATATTTGATACTGCATGGGATGCAATTTATCGACTCGATTAATTGTAAGACTGTCCAGAATGTGTGAAGTCCCATTCTTGTCAGGGCACGGCTCCCACACTCGCCTCATGTCTCATTGTTCTCTTTTTCTGCTTCCGCTTCTGTCCCATTTCGTTCACTCCCCCTAATACTTCCGTCTCCCTATTCGGTCGCGCTCTCCCGCGCCCTCCTTTTGGCATCTCCCCTATTTCGTTCCGTCGCTCGGCGCTCCTAGGGCCTCCGCACTCGACCGGCCTTCCTAGGCCGGTCCACCGGTCACGTGTCGGGCGTCCGAGGACCCTCCCCTTCTCTCATTGGACCATCTTTCGTTGTGTTGATGGATTACTCATCTACTATATAGTCGCCTGTTGCACCAGGGAGCAACCCAGACTTGTTCTCTCAGTTGCCTCCCTGCCTTGTGCGACAGGTATGTGTATTTCCCCTCGTATCCTTGTATATATACTCAGTTGCCTCCCTGCCTTGTGCGACAGCGTCTCAACCGCCATCCGGGG
>NW_006767433.1:2364198-2366151 GCF_000264995.1 Punctularia strigosozonata HHB-11173 SS5
CACGGCTCCCACACTCGCCTCATGTCTCATTGTTCTCTTTTTCTGCTTCCGCTTCTGTCCCATTTCGTTCACTCCCCCTAATACTTCCGTCTCCCTATTCGGTCGCGCTCTCCCGCGCCCTCCTTTTGGCATCTCCCCTATTTCGTTCCGTCGCTCGGCGCTCCTAGGGCCTCCGCACTCGACCGGCCTTCCTAGGCCGGTCCACCGGTCACGTGTCGGGCGTCCGAGGACCCTCCCCTTCTCTCATTGGACCATCTTTCGTTGTGTTGATGGATTACTCATCTACTATATAGTCGCCTGTTGCACCAGGGAGCAACCCAGACTTGTTCTCTCAGTTGCCTCCCTGCCTTGTGCGACAGGTATGTGTATTTCCCCTCGTATCCTTGTATATATACTCAGTTGCCTCCCTGCCTTGTGCGACAGCGTCTCCACCGCCATCCCGGGGGATCCGCGCCGCTCCTAGGAGCTCCAGCGCGTACTCTGACAGAAGAACAAGTCTCCACACTTCCCCTAGCGATTCCGCTCGCTACCGGAAGGCCCCCGCTCGAAGTTTGCTCACGCCTCGCCGTTCCGCCAGCCGCCAGAAGCAACCTCTAGCAAACCTATACCATCGCACCGCCTTCGTCCCGGTTTCTCCCGACTCGCCCCTCTCAGCATGGACGAAGATCTACCCCCCGCACCTCCCGCGGTGCCTCCGGCACCGCAGAATCAACCCGTACAAGCCGAGGAGGCCCCTCCAGAGCCACCGACCGTGCCGCAGCTCCTCGCGCGCATTGTCGCCATGGAAGGGTACCTCCACCAGGAGCGCGTCAACGCCACTATCAAGTTCCGTCGTCCTGACTCCTTCGACGGTACACGGTCTACGGCCCGGACCTTCCTGCGGTCTGTGAACGACTATCTCAACCACAGCCGCTGCGTCGACCCCATCCAACGCATCCAGTTCCTACTTTCGTACTGCCACGGTGGGACGGCTGGTACCTGGGCCGACAACATCTCCAAGATCCTCCGCGACCTCCAGACGGGCGTTAGAGAACCCGAGGAGGCTCCGGATTACCTTGCGTCCTGGGCCCACTTCGAACGCCACTTCCGCACGGCCTTCGAAGACCCCAACCCCGCCGCTACGGCCTTCAACAAGCTCTGCACGCTCCACATGGGATCCTCCGTCGCCGAAGACTTCATACGCCAGTTCGAGAATCTCGCCGAGGAGGCCGGGGTCAGCAAGGATGTCTCTCTCCTTGCCACCTTCAAGCAGGCGATCCCCTCTCACTTCCGGATCGCCCTGGAGTCCACACCTTTCGGACCCGACACTCTCCCTGAGTGGAAGGCCGCGGTCACCCGCATGGATCGCCGCCTGAGGGAAGCCAGCGCCGCGCGACAGGCCGAGGCGTCCCGCCTGCGCCCTTTCCAGCCGTCAGGAGCTCCTAGGGCCCCGCCTCGCCAGCCGACGCTTCAGACCTACGCTCCCCCGCGCACTGCCGCTCGCCCGCAGGCCGCCGCCCCCATCGCACCTGCTGCCCCGCGCTTCGCGCCTCCTCCAGGACCCCCGCCCTTGCCACCGGGCGTTCCCATGGACGTCGACGCCACACGTCGAGGAGGACAGCGCGTTTGCTACATCTGCCGCCAGCCTGGACACCTGGCTCGCGAGTGCCCGCAGCGCGCTCAGATCCGCGCTATCGGACTCCCCGAGGACGTCCTGGAGCAGATGGACCTGATCGGGGAGATCTGGGTGGTCCCTGCAGACGAGGAGGCGGAACCCCTAGGAGAACCAGAAGTTGAGAACCAGGAGGAGGATTTTGCGTAGGGTCGTCTGCAAGCGCGCTGCAAACGACCAATAGATTCGCTGTATTGCCTGAAATCATTATGCCGGCCCCCGAGCCGATTTATCATATATCGCCTTGAGTACAGCAAGTTGCGCCTTCCTCGGACTCCTCCTCCTTTGTCTACGTTCTCGCC
>NW_006767433.1:2371073-2439366 GCF_000264995.1 Punctularia strigosozonata HHB-11173 SS5
CGCGTAACTCTGACAAGCAATATACCGAATGTGATGCGTCTTCAGGATTCAGGGAGACATCGACGGCTGGATGAACATGACCGACCCGCTCGACGACACCCTCGTCTTCAACGCGACCGGCCTCTTCGACTCGCTCGCCACCAAAGCGGGCATCATCTGGGCCGGCTACCTCACCCCATGGAACAAGGTCCGCATTCTCTCCTTCTCTCCCTTCCGGGGGGCTGTATCGCAACCCGGTCTCAATCCCCTCTTCCACAGCTCGTCTTCGCCATCCAGACCGCGCAAGACTACCTCATGCACAACATCACGCTCGGCATCCCCGCCCTCGTCGACTCGGAGGGCCTGCACGGCTTTACCGACAACGGCACGACTTGGCCCTCGCCCCTCGGTCTCGCCGCCTCCTGGAACACCGATCTCCTACAAAAAGCGGCCGCGAGCATCTCGGACGAGGCGGAGGGGCTCGGGATCACCCACATCTTTGCGCCCGTGCTCGACCTCTCGCGCGAGCTCCGGTGGGGACGCGTCGAGGAAAACTAATGTGAATACACTCGGCAGTCAAAGCCCGGGGAACACTTTCTAGAGTGATCTGCTACCCTGAAAGATGTATCATGCCCCAACAGTTATATTCATCACAAAACTAAAACTACGAAAAGAGCGAGAAGATCAATGTTAGCCGAGACCCTATATTGGGTGGTAACGAGGTCTGCCGAGCTCTTGCCATAATTTGAAATGTCGAGTTTGGCCAGCCGCTCTACCGTGTCCGCTCCTCACTTACGCCGATATAAAAGGAAGGTCCCTATTCCCGATTTGGATCTGACATAATACATATCTTAATATGGATAATAACTCCCATCCTCTAGGATGCAGCCTCGCCCACGCCCATAGGATTGAGGAGCGAGACACGGTACGAGCGGATGGTATTAGGAGCCTGCGCTCCATCTCCGTTCCCCCGCCAAAAGTCTCCATAGCGTGACAGGTCTGAGCGCGTGATAGTGGCTATATATGAATGAGCCCTACCTTACATATATAACGCGTGTCATGTGATCGTGACGCGTGCTCGTTGATTACTGCAACGACGCGTCGCAGGCCTCGCGCCTTGGGTGGCAAGCGGTTTCCCATCCATCTTTTCACGCTAACCTATCAGCATCCAAGAGACTTGGGCAATTTGTACCTGCACGGCGCACCCGATACGATGTCATTCTTGCGTAAGCCAACTTTTCTGCCAGTTACTTGTGCAACGAGGCTTAGCGCAGTGGATTTGTGGTTTAGGGTCTCCTTCTAGCTCTCCGGCTCGCAAGCGTCAGCGGTTGTCATCACCGACTTATGACGGACAACTCGAGGGATTTGATGACCAGATGTGTCAGACAGCCGAGAAGTTAGAGATCATATACTCTCAAGGGCTGGATTCAGGGCCTAAGGGCACTGGCCCACATATCGCCAGCGCATACTTCGGTACGTGCAGTCCTACCTCCCCCTCAAACCCCCCTGCTTTGTGGCTTCATAGCTTAATCTCTTCCTTATCCTGGATATCAGGAGAAACCAATAGCCATAACTCGAACTCCCAGGACACTCCCCACATTAGCCCGCAGACCTTCGCTCCGGCGCTGTTCACGAAAGCTTCTATGCTATCATCACATACTCAGTCCGAACTGGATGCGCCATCGTTCTCTGCTGATGCGATGCATGAAAGAGGTTCCAACTCGTGGCCCGATGCTACCATTTTTACTGGCGGACCTCGAGGCGTAAGCTTCTCGAAGGCGTCAGCCCTTCTTGCTGAAGGAGAAACGGACGGCTTACATGGGATCATCGACGCAGCCACTGACACTGACTCAACGTACAACGCTGCTAGTCAGGCAACGAGTGCCTCGAAAAATGGTGCATCAGTTGCGAGTGCTCATGCTGGGTTTTCGAAGGCCGCGTCATTATCATCTCCATACATGACTCTTCACCATAGTGTTGTATCACCTCAGGCTGGCTTCACGAGGGCTGGAACTGATTCAGTTGCCTCAGCCAGCAATGCTTCCCACCAATCTCTCGGGCTCTTCGCCACAGCACGCTCTGGTTTACTTATGCCATCCAAGGAAGCCATGCAACGGGCGGCGAGACTCATGCAGTCATGGAGTGAAGATCTCGATTCCGTTGATGCAGATGCTCTAGATCCTTCGGAGGCGCTAGCTGATGATGTGCTACTCGATGCCATGCAAACACCTCCTCGACCGACCATTCGCTCCGCTGAAGGCTCATTGCGGGCGACCTGTCTCGTTTCCGACACGCCATGCCCGGTTAATCACCTCCAACCTCTCTTCTCAGGAGCGAATACGATGCTAGGAGATGAACCCGCTTCTCCTCACATGACGCTTCGTCAGCCGAGACTTGAGATGAAGACGAAGCCGTTCAAATCGCCTCTGTTAATACGCACCAATTCGCCACTACCATCGGGGTCCCCTCTTAACCCCAATCGGGGACTCCATACGCAGCCGGACGCTCTGTCTACCACCGCCACGGCCGTCCGAAAGCGTGTGCCATATGCTACTTCGACCATCGTTACGGGTACTCCTTTGAAATCACTGGGTTTGACACCACGTCGTGGACCCCCGAAGGCACAGTTTGCAACGCCTTTCAAGCCAGGGATGCGACCAGGAGAGCCGGCTCGAATACAACTGGAGAAAGAACGTGAACAGCTCCGCGATCGCTCAACCGGAGCCTCGCCGCATATTAAACTCACGGCGAGTACATCCACGAGAGACTGCAGGAGGGGGGCGCAAGTGGAATCGCGATACTTCAATTTGTGTAAGTGGCTGGTCATACCCTCAAAGTATTATGTTTTACCTGTCTATGTCAGGCAACGGTAGAGCGAGGCGGCCTCTTGAATCTTCTGGTTTGCAACCACAGTCCTACACCTCCAAGCAGTTGAACGGCATGGGGATGTACGCCATTCCGGGCGGTGTTTAATCTGAGCATTCACTCATGTTGTCACAGAAACCTGGAAGAATTAAGCAAGATAACTCCATCTACGGCATTGCATTACTCTTTCCATACTTCTGCCTCTCCTCGTACGTTCCAGTCGAACGTATCACCTCAGACGCAATCGACATATGGTACTGCGGATGCCTTCGAAGAACTCGTGCATATGGGATGTTCCCTGGCCACTAAGCCATGGGTAGACAACCATTGGAGCTTGATACTGTGGAAGCTCGCTGGAATGGTGTGTTTGGATCCCGATAAAGAAAGAGAATCGGGTACAAGAAGGTGGTGTCCGAGAGAGGTGATGCGTCAGCTACTGTACAGGTGAGTAATTGGTTCAGTTAACGATATCTAGACTGATATCCAGTTGAAAGGTACGAACGCGAGTTGAATGGAGGTTCACGCCCTCCGTTACGTCTCATTACTACCCGAGACTCTCCGTCAGCTGCACCGATGATCCTATGCGTATCCAACATTTCATGGGAAGACAGAGGTCTCAGGGAGGATGGCATACTCATTCCTCCGCGTCCAGAGTTGGAGGTCACGGACGGCTGGTACAGACTCCGTGCACAAGTCGACGATACCCTAGCGCGGGCCATTCGCAAAGGCAAGATCAGAGTTGGAAGGAAACTCGATGTTGTGGGTGCAAAAGTGAGATCGTAATCGTTTTGCTCGGTGCAGATCGCTAACCAGAAATTCAGCTACGGTCTACAAAGCGGGAGCCTTGCGAGGTTTTGGAAGCATATAACTCAACTCATCTGGAGCTTTTCGGCAACTCTTCCCGAATGGCGCCTTGGCACGCTAAACTCGGGTTCAAACAAGACCGATGCATCGTCGGACTACACAAATTAACTGCAGATGGCGGTCCCATACCCGTGCTGCACGTCGCTGTAACGAAGGTGAGTGCATCTCTTTACGTGATTGATACTGTCCATACAATTCTTGCAGGTCTTTCCGCTCGGTTTCTTAGAAATCATAGAGACGGAAGACGGTCAACAATTGAGAGAAGGTCCGCGATGTGAAAAAGATGAACTCGAAGTTCAGCAACGATGGGAGGTAACGCTGTCCATTTGATCATACGTAAAAGCAATCCTCGAGTTCGGTGTCGTGCAGATGCGGCGATCGGATCAGGAGTTAAAGCTTCTGGAGGGTATAGAAAAGCGGTTCTCCAGGCTCTCCGGGTGGGTCGAACGCCTCGAGAGAAAGGCAGGCGACACCTTCCGTCAAGATGATTACGGTGAGCGAACATGTCGAGCACAGCACGAGGCGTTTCGCTCATCCATCCAGACTCGCAACTCGATTATTTGGAGGCCCTTTGGGAAAAACTAGAAGCTGCTGCAGATCCCGCGTCGTTGATCAACAATCTAGGTGCCCGTGGGGCTGGTTGGCTTGCTCGTTTCATCAGAGAACAAAGCATCAAAGAACGCAATCGGTCTCGCGAAGACATCGAACAGGAGCTAAAGGTGAACGTCGCGACAGGCGCTGTACGCACAACCTTATCGTTCAACAGGATCTCTGTCCTCCGCGCAACGTAAAAGATTTCCGGGTGATCGAGGTTACCGACGCGCGAAGCGAGCGAAATAACCCACTCCGCAAGGCACAAATGACGGTCTGGGGCGCGATGGCATTGGAACGTAGCGAAGACGGCGAGAGCATTGGGTGCCTGAAAGAAGGTCAAACATTTCTTGTGTGTATCCTGCATGCTCTCTGGTGCAGATGCCTGACATCCACCGTTCCTGTGGAAGGTGACGAACGTACAGCCAAGTCAACAGAAGGCTTGGATGGCCCCAGGAGTGGACTCCGTTGTATATCTAAGCACGACGAGACAAACGAGATGGACGAAGACACGCTGAGTCTCCGGAGGGATCTGATATGCATTCCAAGGGTTTTGCCAGCCTGTACAGTAGTCGTATGTCAATGGACTGGACTAGCGACGCCGTGGTTGAACAATGAAAGGCCACAAGCGTGACGAGATATAGAGGGATTTGCCGAGGTGTTGTTCTATTACCGACCGTGGCTCGCGCGACGCTCCTGCTACTTCACTCGCCGTTGTGCCTCAAGATATTCTGCTGTATCCCATTCAGAAAGCGCGCCGCTGCGTCCAGTTCTCGTTACTCCGAGGGCCCAGCTATGAACGGTCCGTCTACGACTGCAGCCCGCGTTACACCAAAGCCACCGCCTTCCGGTCCTGCACCTCCGGCCCCTGCTGTAGCGCCTCCTGTCCCACCAAGCAATACGCAGCTCACCCCGGGAAAGCACGGCACGCCGCCAGTTACCAATGGAACCCATCCGCCTCCCACGAAGACGAACAAGAAGAAAGCCGAACCTCCACCCGTTGACCCCGCACAAATGTATGAAAGCCTGAAGAACAGAATCGCGGTATTAGAAGAGGATGCTGTTCAAGGCGTGGAAGAGGAGAAGAAATTTGGTGAGGAGTGGAATAGACTGTTGATTGGCGGCCTCGCTGAACCCTGGATCCCCAGTGGAGGAAGCGCAGAAGTCAGTGAAAGGCTTGGATGATAGTGCCATTCAAGAGAAGTATGTCCAGCTTGTACGTCCCATGTTAGTACAATGCTATACATGCAGATTTATACTACATGGACTAGTTCCAAGAGTTGAAGCGTATGGAACGCGACTTCGCCAAGGAGAAGCAGAAACTGGTCAAAGACAAAGATGCTGGTGAGTCGCTGCCCGCTTCATGACTAGCAAGTCTTGAATGTCTGCACGCTGGATAGCCAAAGGGCAGCTGACCAAGGCGAATCAGACCAAAACGAAGATGGAGAACCTTGCTCGCGAGTTGCAGAAGGTGCGCTAGGATATTATAGTGGTCGAGAACTTGTTAACGCCCCCTTCCAGGATAACAAGCGGTTAAGAGTGGGGCATGAATATATTCGTTATTGCAGCATTGATAACGATTCTGTAGGAGGATAGTAAACGACTGGCACAGTCGGTGGAGGAGGCTCAGGACGAAGTCAGCCGACCTGGGTGTTGATTCTATACGCACACTGAAGAGTCCTTCCACAGATCCAACAAATGAAGAACGATGTTGCCAAGCGTGCAGAGAAAGCCAAGCTTCAGGACATCAAATACAGAGAACAACCCGACATCGTGGTCAAGGTCCTGTGCAAGTACCGCGCTGAGCTGTTCTTCAAGATCTCTCGCAAAACGAAGCTTTCCCGCTTATTCAACGCTTGGACCGAACGTATGGAGGGCCTAAACGCAATGCTGACGGCGAAGCAAGGCGACAAAAACTCCGCGGCCACACCCGTGCAACCTAATGGAGTCGTCAAATCTGATGCTGCCAGTTTGCACACGCTGAACTCCTCCACAAGTTCCACCATGCAATTCATGTTCACTCATGGTGGACGAACATTAGAGTCGGACATGACTCCCGAGGAGGCCGGTATCGACGATGGCGACGAGATATATGCCGTGGAGATGATGGACCTCACCGAAGGCCCGGATTTGGACGTTTTCGTGGGTCTGAACATGGCGCACTTGCTTATGTGATATTAAAGTCCATGCGCGACAGGATGACAGTATTGAAATCCGACGGCAGAAGCTGAAGAAGAACTGGACAGACAATCCACGAGAGTAAGCCCACGTCAGGAACGCAGACAATATTCTGATTGCGCATCCAGAGCGAAGCGAGCCATGGAAGAGATATTCGACAGTGTGTAGGTGCTTACTGTTATCGATGGTAGTTTTTCTTAATCATCGCTTGCGCTGGGTATAGTGTACGGGAACGGCTCAAAGACGTGCTGAAGCAGTATGAGCTACGCGAACGACACTTCGAATGTGTTGTACGCTCGAAGGAGCTCGAGGTGTTGCTCTCTCGCGCACGAGCAGCAGAACAAAAGCAACTCGCTGAACAAGAGAAGACGAGAGCGGACAAATTCGAGCACGAAGTGAGTTTTTATGAATTCAAAGCGGGCTCATGTTTACGAATCATGTATAGAGCGTGAAGCTGCAGAGGGAACTCGACGATGTGTCTGCTGGCCAGAATATGCTGATTGAAAAGCTCATGGCATGTTGTCAAGAGGTGCGTTCCATATCTGGCCCGTTTATAATGTACTGAACTTCGCGGCAGCCCAATCAGGACCGAATGCAACGGCTGTTCGCGACGTTGCGGGAAGAGCTGGAAAAACGGCCGAAGATAGGTGACGGTCCTGTAGGATGACCCCTGTACCTGACACAACCCTGTTGGCTAAGCAGCCATGTTTTCGACCAAGAGCTCGACCGTCCATGTCACATCCTATAAGACAAGAGAGAAGGTATTAATCCGGTCCGTTAATCCGTGTCTACACTAGAGTGTCCAGCTCGTGCACTTCCGACACACATCCAGAACGAGTGAACGTTTTGCCCTCAACCGTCTGAAGACCCTCTCCAGCGTATGTCACCAACGGTGATAATTCAATTTCTACACCATTCTCCACATGAGCACCCGCAGCCTCTAGGAATCGTCTGTGCTGAGCAAGTAGGTCCCTTCGACTGGTGTCCGGATCGTCTGCGCCTGTCCCTGGGGCATTCTTCAGCGGACTGAACTCCTCGTTCCGTGCCACCTCGAGGACCGCGAAATGCTTTGTGAATGGAAACACGTCGAAAACGAACATTTCGAGTTTCATGCCATTCGGCTTCGTTGGTTTGACGACCTCTCCGGTTTGCAAGTCGACGTAAGGAATCTTCTTGCGCGCGATGTGGAATGCCAGCTGGTCCTCAAACGTCTCAACCGAATCCAAGAAGCTGGTGGTGTAGAAGTGGTTGGCGATGTTCGCCGCCCTGAAAGCGAGTTCGCCTGCCGCATCGCGACGCTCGGCTTGCTCCTTGGTGATCTCCGAGTACTCCACGACGCTGAACTTCTGTCCGCGACGGGCGACAACACCGACAGACTCTGTAGCATAGGCCTTTGGAACAACCTTCGCGGCGCAGTCGGCCTGCTTGCCGATGCAATAGCCAAGGAACACCGGATCCGCGACGCGAACCAAACAGTTGTCGACACAGTACGCGTGGATGTATTGGATCTTGCGCTCTTTGAGGTCCGACAACACGGTTGAGGAGTTTGAAGGCGAGATAGGAGCAGTCGTTGCAGCGTACAGTCCGCCGTTGCCATCTGGGGCTACAGCCACACGAGAAGGGGTTTCGAGCAACACCTTGCCCTCCATGGTTAGACACGGTAGGGTACCTGGAACAGAGGCGTCAATACTGCCCATAAGCTAGGAGGGTGATGGTCCCACCTTGCTCAAAGAAGATAACATGCTTGGGATCCAAGCCGAAGTATGAATGCTTTGTGAAAAATCCCTCGGTTTCCTTTCGCGTTGGACCACTGGTCATGATATACCAAGGGATGATGACCGACCCCTTCTCTTTGCCACATTCTTCCTGGGCGACGACCTGCAAACGAGCAATACGCTCCGCCTGGTACTGGAAGAGCGACTTGTGGGACGGCAACCCTATATCGTAGCAACCCTTCGGAGCGCTGCTGCCCAGACGCGTTCCTTGCCCGCCGGCCATAAGAAGCACGGCCACCTGTCCGTTTGCGATTGCCTTCAAGCCGATTTCTCTCCACGACTTCTCCTTCTCGAGCTGTCCGACAGCGGTCTCGAACGCATCTTCTGGTAGTGGTTCGATGGTTTCCGCAGCGTGTGCAGGGTCCGCAAGCTCCTTCTCCGCATCGACGGCGCGCTTGTAGATGCGGTTCACCCTGTCTATGTCAAGCGCCTCCAGTTGGGCTGCGAGCGCGGCCTGTTCCGTCTGGGAGAGCTTGGGCCAAAAGTCGAGTAGGTGACCTTGGCCGGCGGCCTCGTAACGTTTCAAAAGTTGATCGTAAGACATTACTATCGTGTCGTGAACGTGAAGTTTATAATAGCGAGAAAATGGGAGGATATGGAGAGCGAGCGCAGAGAGCGAGGGCCGAAAGCAGGATGCGGTCCCTGCATCGCGGCGAACGTGCATATAACGCGGACCACACGTGACGTCCCCGCGTAGAATGACGACCAGGGCGGTGTGACGCTAGGAGGCGGGCGATGAAAGCGATGAACGGTCCAACCTGGCGGTGTGCTTGACTAGTGCTCGTCTATCCGTCCCAGCGGTCGGCGACAACTGCCCCGGATCGACACTGTGAGAAATACAACGCAGAGGTGCCCAGCAGTCGCTTATTCTGCCGCCCAAGTGTTGCCGTTTAACTTGCGTGAAGATCGTATCAGAACACCCTCGAATTGCGATGTCGCACAAGTCCGCGATAACTTGCCACGGTCTGCAGCATGTGTACATCGGCGGGCACAGGTCGTTCACCGTGATCCAGTTCTCGACGCGTCTACAGGGAAGCCGGCGTCCGGCGTCCAGGTTCGTGTGCAAGAACATCATCGGGTGCAAGATGGCATGTCGCTTTTCGAGCCGTTGGCGGAGGGGTAAGCGCCCCTTCGTTGCTTTGGTGCAATCGGTCAACATCCGCTTTCTTGGCAGAACCACCGACACGGACGGCCGCTGTATGAATCTCCTCCCCGCATCAACCGGTATCAACACTGCCGATGGAAACAACAAGTTTTCCCTCAAGCCCGATACGCTGTACAAGGTTGTCTTCCATACGCGGGAGTACTTCGAGCGAGATGGTCGGCGCTGTTTTTATCCATGGGTCGAGGTACGTTTGGTCTCAACAAGTGTCTTTGTGACTGACATGCCGTACCCTTCTAGATCACCTTCAATGTGGGACAAACCGACGAGCATTATCATATCCCGCTGTTGATCAGTCCGTACTCTTATACGACGTATCGTGGAAGCTGAGCGTGTATCCCAGACTCCAACAAGATGTAACATGTGAGATCTTGAGTGGATATGATTGAACAAACCGTGGATACTGCCCGGAACTGCACACCTTTCACTTCGGTGTGATCTGGTCCGATGCTCATCTCAATGGGAGGCGCCATCGGGCAAGCTTGACTCTATGTGCGCCGCTATCACCCAAGCCACCGTCGATGCCTCATCCACATCGCTAGAGCGTTCCACGTGCGAACCCGTACCCCGAAGGTTCTTCAGAACCCGGTGGTGAATGAAGCTGCCTTCGGTTCATGCGTTGATTTCCTGCATGAACGGGGCACCGGAGGAGCATGGGCATATCTTCGGTTGCTAGCTCTACCACAACGCCAACAAATGACGTTCGGCGAGATTCAACTACGGCCGCCCATCGCCCGCTGTAGCAAGCGGGTAAATGTGAAGTTTAGTGAACTATTACTGGCGAGATGGACGGGCACCAGAGAGACCCGTGTGATTGAGAAGGGCTACCGTCAACATGGTTCATCGTTTACAGTGACCAATGCACGTTTTTATATAGCGGACATGGGAAGGTGTTGAGCTCAATACAATGGAGAAGATAGTAACTCTGAGAGAGTCGCTGAACGGATCGCAAAGCGTGACGTGCTTGCAGGATGCTTCTTACAATTCGGATGACACTCAGTGGATGAACGTTTACAGAGATACGCCTGCATTTCGAATCAAATCTGCATGGTGCAACCGGCTGAATCAACCCTGCTGGACTATTGATCAGTCAGCGATCCTAGTTGTTCACGTACGTACTTTGCATCGCATGGTCCTCGTACTTACTGAAGCCTGCAGTCAGTTAGCTTCAGCTATTGGAGCCACGTATCGACCCGGAACTCCGTCGCCCCATGCAGAGCTCCCTGAGTCGTCGCTTTACTAAGGCTTCCCACGAGGGTGTCTTCTTATCATACAATCACCGGCCACATATATTTAAGAGGGCCGTGTTGCGGCATGGACTCAAAGCTCGCATTTCGGATTTCCTCGGCAGCCCATATCTCAGAATGGCAGGAAAGGACTTCACCCTGTACACTCACCTCGGTGGACCCAACGGATGGTGGGTTATGGTTACCAGTGAGGGCGATCGGGTGTGCTAATCTCCCGCTTTCACTGCAGGAAGGTTGCCTTTGTCATCGAGCTCCTTGGCTTCACGTATGAGCCCGTGTACTTGGACTTCGGGAAGGGTGAGCAGAAGGCGCCGCAGCACACGAAGTTGAATCCGAATGGGTATTTACGCGCTGTCTAAAATGCTGGATCAAGGAGATACTCAACGGCAAATGCAGCCGAATCCCCACCCTGATCGATCACAAGAATGGCGATTTCGTTCTTTGGTGAGGATGGCTTCCTTGTCTGCACGTTGCATGGTTAATCAAATGCATGAAAGGGAATCGAACGCGATTTTGCAATACCTCGTGGATACCTACGACACGGATAACAAGATCTCAGTCACCGGTCTTGACAAACATATACAGAATCAATGGCTTTACTTCCAGGCATCCGGCCAAGGGTGAGGGCTACGAGGTCGACCGTGTTTGTGACGTGTTTGTGACATGCTCAATTCTTGCAGCCCCTACTACGGCCAAGCTATCTGGTTCTCGAAATATCACCCGGAGAAGATCCAAAGTGCTGTCGAGCGATACCAGAAGGAGATAATCAGAGTCCTCAGCGTACTCGAGAGCGTGCTCTCTAAGCAGGAATGGTTGGTCGGAGGGAAGATGACTATCGCCGACATCTCATTTATTGTGTGAGTGTCTACCTGACCGTAGGCCCTGGAAGTACTCAACCTCCATACAACAGCTGGAACATCTATGGCATCGGTGAGAATCATTGCAGAAGGCGTCTGGCGCTCGCGAACGACTAACCTTGATTTATCCTTAGCGATAGTAAGCTCGAACGAGAGCCTTAACTTCGACTTCGCTAGAGATTTTCCCAGTGTGCATGCGTGGGTGCCTCTTGTCTCTATTTAACATCCTGGCAACTGACTGTTTGCTTTCTCGCCATACAGCTGGCACCAGAGGCTACTGGAAGTGCCATCGATCAAGAAGGTGCTTCAGGACAAGGAGGCGGCAACCAACGCTTGATCATCGTCTATGACAATTTGACTACGATGTTCGGTCCACGTGTAATCCACGTGTAATGCAAGATTATGTGACAATTAAAGCTACACTGAATGCTCTGGTAAATAGACAGAAAGATGATGATGATACGTCAAGCTCTGATCACTGAATCCTGAAATGGATAACGGCAGTAGCGATCCGCTATGAAGGTAACGGTCCACGTTCCTTGAGACGGAGCGGTCAGTGATCCACGAAAACGAAAGCAACGCAGTTATGGACCGACCTTCGGAAGCGGAGAAGATCGAGTACTCGTGTGTATTGACGCCAGATACTGTGTGTGTTTCGAGTACCTTGCCGGGCCGCCCAGCCTTCTTCACGTTGACGGTTTCCGCCCGTTGGTACGTGAAGGTAAACGGCGGTTCGCCCAGTAGTGTAAAGACGATCTCCGCTTGATCGCCTGGAACAGTCCAACGGTGAGCGAGATGTCACAAGAACATTATCCGTCAATACCTTCGTGAATATCTTGCAAGATTCGCTTGCCATGTCCAACCTGAGCGGATGGCAAGGGATGTACGGTGTAGCGTAGATCGGCCACAGAGGTTTTGCACATCTGCTGCTGATGTGCGATGGATGTTACCACAAACTCCCCCGGCTGTTGTTGTACCAGTGAGAAAGGCGACACAATCGCATTTTGGCTGTGCGATTTGCCATTGATTCGATAACTAGTGTCTACGTCAACCACGTTGTAATCTGATAGAGAAGGTGGCATACCCGATAGTCCACGGCGGGATGCCCTCCAATTGGAACTGGGACACCTCACCGACACAATAGTGCTCTTTGCGGTCGAATGGCACAATGGCGGCTGATTCAACGATATCGACCATGGCTGACTGAGATGAAGGGTCCAGCACCACCTGCTCGCAATGAGACGCATCCTGAACGCTGTCAATGGTGATCCTATGGGGTCCGATGGTGTTGAAGTGGTAATCGGGAATTTCAACCTTCCAAATCTTGCTGCGAATCTTGATGGTATGTTTTGAAATCTCGCTTGCCGCCAAATTATGCACGGAGAGGTTCATTATGAAAGGAGGAGTTCCTTCCAGGACAATGACGCCTTCGCTGGCCGCATCCGAAGGAACCAAAGCATCGCCCAAGCAGTGAGACATCCGATTCGTGGTCTCGAAACGAGCCGAGGGTCGACGGAGAACTTCCTGCTCAAAGAGCAGTCTGGATGCTCGGGGTATAGTCGTGTCTTTGTGCTTCTCTAGAGGATATGCGGCATCTCCGATTTGTTTCACCTCGTAGTAAATGCGGCCAGCGTCCGATGTTAGTAATTGAAATCGCGTGCTCGGTTGGATACTGCTGAACGTGGGTTGGCCAATAAGGACGCTGCCTCCCATGTCGCTTGGACGGGCAATGTTGTATGTAATCTCGAACGGTGGTCGGCCTTTGTCGGATTGATCAGTTCGAATTCGAGAGCTGCGGTAGCTAGCGCACCAGTCAGGTCCAAATCAATGTGATCAGGCGTATGCTCGCAAACGGGAGGCAAGATATATGAGCCGTTATACGCTTCGTACGTCGCCTCAGTCCCTTTGGCCAATGCCGCAAAAGGTCGCGGTACCCAGTCAACAGCGTACGTCGCGTCATTTGCATGTACGGTCCCAGGGCATTGCGAGTCTCGGACCTGAACGAATTGTCAACCATATTGAATGATGACTCTGAGCTCAAGGACGCACATTTAAAAGCTCATAAGTGCCAGGTTCAGTGACCTGCAGATAATCATTAGGCCCCGAGACAGTCGCTGTTCGAATGCGTTCCGGTTCTCCCTGCAGCCGGTATTCGACACGCCAAGGCTATTGTTCCCACGATAAACAGTGTCGTTGTGTCAGTATATGCACCGGCATCCTGGCGATCGGGATGACTTACCCCGTCACCCGTGAGTCTGAGGGGCAAACGGGCGAGATCGCGCTCCAGGACCGTGAGATGCCGCTTGTCGTCTCTACCGTAGAACTTGACTGTTGGCTACGCACAACCTGTCAGCCACTCGAGTGCCAGCCAAGAGAAGGTTAATCGTACTTGGACTCGGCGCACGTTGACCGTAATGCCTGGTACTGATACAGTACGCTTGCAACCGGAAGAGTCTTCAACGCTGACTGAAGGGGAGGTGAGCATGCGTTTGGTGGAGGTGTCATAGTATCGTTATTACCCAAGTCTATGTTGAAAAAACCTCCCTCCGTATCCACAGATGCGGGAATTGGAACTTCGAGAGAAGCTTTTGATGTTTGGATGCCGGTAGCTGTGATAGTATCGGTCCGTGTAGCACTGACAATCTGATATTCGACTGTCCATGGTCCGGTTCCCTGTCATGTATGAGCCTTGGATCCACAACACTGACTGCAGGAACAAAACCGAGATCACCTTGAGTTCCACATCTACATTGACCAAATGACCTGAACAGCTACTAATCTGCCTCTTCCTTCCGCCGGAGGTCGGTTGAGAGAAATCCACGGAGGCAAGGGGATGCACCGTTTGGTCGATGCTGGGGCCATTAAGGGTCACTCTCTTGTAGTTGGCATCACTTCAGGTCCATGAGACTTGAATCAGAGCATTCGAGTAGATGACCACGAACGCACCTGAGGGCAATGAACGAGTAGGTATAATGTCCACTATGCTCCGGTTGCAAGGTTAGTTCGCCCCTGGCGCTTTGGAATGTCTTAACGAGCTCGCGTGCTGTTTCACGATCCCTCTGTGCACGATAGTATACTTGGAAAGGCGGAGTGCCATGAAGAACAAGGGAGGCGGCCACACCAGTGTCGCCAGAACTGGCCGGTGGATCAGCATGTTAAATGTTGCAGCCAAGTCAAACACACACCATTCATGTATCCGCCTCCATTCAATCTCTGCGACTGGCTTTGGCAATTCGACAACCGGACAGACATCCGGATTCAGGACATCGCCCTCACAATAGCGACCATGCACCTCTTCGATCGTGTATGTTCCCGCGTCCTTGACGGCAAGATGGAAATCTCTCGGCATATCCTGGGATAGAATGGTCTTCGTCCAGGGCTTTACAACCTTGCCTGCGCCCTCGGAAGGTTCAAATCTGATCTTCACGCTGAGGGGGGCATCGACGTCGTCAACATCGTGAGCTGTAATCGGGAGCGATGCCTCCGAGCCTATCAGCAGATATGCAGGTTTTCCAGGCGCACATTTCCTGAATGAGACGCTCGGTCGCCGGAGGACGGTCATCTGTTTCGTATATCGCGAGTTGGTGATCGCTGGTGGCTGCCTGAGCGTCACATGGTTCCCCAGACCATCGGTGACGGATTCGAGGCTATAAAGGTGCGTGCCAAGTGTTACCACAGACACTGTCAAGGGGACTTCGATGGTCTGAGGTGCCATATCCAGGGACTCAGTCGACTCCTCGTGGGTGCCCTCGATGCCCTGAACCACAAATGACTCCCTCTGGCCATTCGTCTCACGAAACCAGCCCAGGCTTAGAGGAGGCACGCCGTATATGCGGATTTTTATGTCGAAATCCGGGTCCTCTCCTGCACAGCGAATGGTGTCGTCAATGCGGGTGTTGTCTTCGACAAACTCGGCTGACGGGCAAGGCGCGATCTTCACTTCGGAGGGATACGCCAGTCGTGCATCCACTCCCGAAGCGTGTGCGACGCGCTCGAGACGCAGTGTTCCCGGCTTGTTCACGCGGATGTGGAAGATGGATTGTGACGTTTGCAGCCAGGAGTATGAAGACCTTAAATCGCCCTCCGTTGATTCAGTTTCGTCGTCGTCGTCATACTCGTCGTCGTCAACCTCTCGTGTTACTGAACGAGTGAGCTGCAATGCTTCGGCGCGTGCGCTCTCAATCGCCTTGAGTTCCTTTGCTGAGAGCTCCGTGACGTCGGTTTTTGGCTTGGAAAAGGTGCCTTTCGTTTTCCCAGACTGGACACTAGAGCCAAGCGGTGAGAGAGAATACCGCACGGAGGTCGGTTCGGAGTTGTTGAACAAGACAGGGATCAAAACCGAATCACCAGGCGTCGCTAAACAAAACGTCTGGCCCTCGAGATGCAGCTGTGCAGTGCTTATGGGTGACATCCGGACAGTGTGTTGACCGAGGAGGTGTTTGTCGCCCTCCCCAGGAGAAACGAGCATGCCCAGACCAGGGATCGAGGACAAGACGTCAGAAAGCCCGAACGAAGACGGGGTCGAAGCGAGCGTTCGATCTGTCGGGCGTTGGTCTCAGTATCCATTTCTATGCATCGATGCCTACCGGAATTACGTGAAAGCTCGTCTGCTGTGTCGGCGCCTCCATTGACACGGATGCCACCAAACATCAGGCCGTCGAGAAGCCACAGAGACAAGATTTGGAGGACGACGACCGATTTTGAATAGTTTAGTCTAATGATCATGACCGCATGAGCAAAAAGCGGCAACGGCATGTATGCAGCGAACGCACCTTGGTATGCGTAGCTGTGCCAAGGAGACGCAGTAGGCGAAGTCGACCCAGAGCCATTTCTGGAGGTAGCCGGTCTGGTCATATCCAAGGATATACTGAGCCAAGTCGAATATCTTGATTGCCTGGGAGGAGCGTTCAACGTCGATGCATGCGGTGGAAGCGGCGAACACGGACTTGGCAGAGCAAGCCCAGACTGAGAACGTAGAGGCGCTGGGAGGGCACGTCGATGTAGCGCTCGGGGATGAGCGGCGGCCGTGCCTTGGGGCGGGGGGCGGACATGGAGGGCGCTGCGCTGAGCTCGTGCAGGTCGTCGCGGTCGTGCAGGAACCTGAAAGGACGAGGGCAGACGCCGACAGGCACGGGACGCGCGGTGGTCAGGTGATCGCAATTTCCGACGACGGCTCCTCGAGCTGTTCAGGAGCGACAGTCGCTGACTCTGCGGTATCGCATCTCGGACTTCGCGCTTGACCCGATCTACGAGTCAGGTTGCTCTCTGACAACGACACCCAAGCCGTAGATCTGGTCCAGCGCCAAGTCCGAGACGTCGATCCACAATGCAAATGGGTCAGTCCACTCTTTCCCAACACTCGCCCGTTGCTCAGCGCTCAGTCCTCCGACCAGACGTCTACGCCGAGAACATCGGGTACAAGGAGCCTGCACTCCCTCCCCGCTTCAGCCAGAAACCATCCGCGACGCCTGTCCCAGCCTCTCTCAAGCGGTCGCGCTCGGCCGCGAACACCAACGGAGTACCCCCGCTGCCGGACCTTGCAGGCGACATTTTCCTCGAAGTCTTCACACATCGTTCCCTGCGGTTCCCCGGTGCGCCCATGAATGATGATTTTGGAGACAGCGAACGGCTCGCTGTGCTGGGTGCAAAGGTGCTGGAGATGATCACTACAAACTGCCTGTTCTGCAAGAAGCCAATGCTCAAGGCAGACGAAATAGAGGTAGCTCAGTCACCAGCATCATGATTGCGAGGAGGGTATCTCATTCCTCTTTGTACCTCTCTAGGCTCAAACAAATGAGATACTATCTGAGGCCAATGTGGATGCATGGTTATCAGCATATAAAATTCGAGAGAAACTACGATGTGCCCCAGATGCCTTGTCCACTCTTAACACCCCAAGGGTATGTATGACCACTTTTACATATTCTTTCAAGCTAACTCTATGCCAGGAATCTCAGATACTCTTTAACACCTACGTTGGTGCTGTTTGGTTTCAGAAAGGACCTCGAATTACCCATGAATGGATTGGCCGGCTGATTGATCCAGACATGGATGTCACAACATTTCCTATCTCCTTCACTGATAGTCCGGCTGAAAATAAGAGGATGAAAATGGACTATTCAGAAACCACACCACCACCTCCGCCTGCTGGGCATCCCATGATGAGTTCACCTCCTCCACAACCCCCGCCCCCTCAGCCGCTTGCTAGTTTTCTGCCGCCCCCCGAGCCCCCACAACCGCCTGCGCCCCTACCGCCGACGCCGCGTGACAGTTCGATGCCTTATCAGCCACCTCCACCTCCGCCTTTGCCTGCCCCGGTGCAGGCGCAGGTGGGGATGGCTTATCTGCCTCTGTTCAATCAGACTGCGTCTCAGCGTAGAGTGAATGTGGAGTGGCCAGCCACGTTCAGCGGGCCATCGCACGCCGGCAAATGGTCCGTCAAGTGTCTAGGTGAGCCGACGCTGTGCAGAAAACCTTATTCGATGACTGATGCACTATGTGGATATGACAGTGAACGGCATCGAACGGGGATCCGGTGCTGGTCCTAGCAAGCAGCTAGCAAAGGAGGATGCGGCGCAACAGGCGTTTTACGCCATGGGGTGGGGTCCACGTAATGCACCGCAAACGACTGCGTCGTCAACACCGTCGTCGATGTCGGCGTCATCTGCTTCCCCTCAGTTCTCTTTTGGTCAAGCGCCTCCGATCAAACAAGAACCTATGGAATACAGCCCCTTGTCCTCGTTGCATGGAAACATGCCTGCGCCACCACCGATAGGCGGACGACCGATGGCCTTTGCCGGGACACCTACGCAGGACTCCCGAGCTCCCCCACCTCACTTGCCACCTCCTCCACCCCCTTTTCCTAATCCGTTATCGCCTGCGCAGCCCAGCGCACCGTTCTTGCCACTCTTCAACCAGACCGCGTCTCAGCGACGTCTCCAAGTCGATTATCCCGCGGAGTTTACAGGACCGCCTCACGCTGGTCGATGGGTGGCTAAGTGCATAGGTACGATGACACTTCACGCTACTTATGAGTATAGCGCACTGTCGCTCATGAATCGTCGTAGTCAATGGCATACTCAAGGGACAGGGGACTGGTGCGAGCAAGCAGCTTGCTAAAGAAGAAGCTGCGCGAGTAGCCTACCATGCCATGGGGTGGGCAGGACGTGAGCACCCTCTTTTCTTACATTCTGTTTCCTGCATTTTGTTAACTTGCCTCAAAATAGGGAGCTGAATGTGCGTATGCCCAGTCACCTCCACAGGGGAGATGTTTCGTAACCTTCATCAGCGTTTGCGAACCAGGCCACCTTGTTAAGCGGTATCGCAAGAACGGAAACTATCGTCGGATAGCTCGCGAGAATCTCTCGTTTCTGATCGTGGCCAGATACCACTGTTGGACACGAGGATACCGGGGAGACACCCGCGAACTCCATCTGATGATGATTCCCTCCTGCGTCCGGGTTTGGCATTTCTGTTCACAATCTCCAATGAGATTATGCAAACGCCACGACCTCAGTTCGGCAATTGTAGCCAACCTGCATGCCCGCCACTGACGCATATCATCACTACGGAGCAGGTTTCATGTATTGTGTGTATACGAAGTAATTGTTGTATGTGTGGTATGGATTCAAGAGACAAACCGAAATGTTTACTCCCCATAGTCCACCGGTACAGCTAGTCGTCGTTGATCCTGTCATCAGAGCGCGCATGCCATGTCTCCCAATGGAACCAATCGCCTGCTCCGGTCATCCATTGGGTATGTGAAAGCTGTTCGGCAACGTCTGTAGTGAATAGCTCGAGGAGATGCCGCCACCACGTCCATCCACGGCGGTTCTCGTCCTTTCGCGCTTCTTTGTAATGTAAGTTGGGCCGGATGCGCGGGATGTATGACCCCGGTTTGCCTTGCTCGTCGAGGGCCTCCAAGCGTGTAAGGACAGACTGGTGAACAAGGATTTTACGTTTCATAATATCTCGAAAAATCTTGCGACCGCGACCCTTGTTCAATCTATACAGTTGTGTCAGCCTTGTATCTGGGATAGAATGACTGTATCGTACATCCATACATAGACGTCATTCTCCTCGACGACATCTCTCTGGCGCTTGCCCTTCTGAGGGATCCACTCCATCACTACACGCATCGTCATTCTCTGTAGTCACGATGACGTGTAGAAACGCACTTTGCCAGAAAAGTTTCTTGTCCATCTGGTCGTACATGGGGGAAAGGGCATCATGCAACTCCTCGATTGCTTCCCCTTCGTACGACTTCTGTTTCATGCTCCGAACGCACGGTTCACGGCGGGATACCATGGCGGCGGCTCTGTTTGCCGACTCGATCGTTGGTCGACCTGCTAACCACGAGAAGATGTTCCAGATGATGTAGAGCGGTGCTGCTATCGTGCCAAAGCATAAATCCCAGAGGGCAGACCAGAATCCAGGGGATTCATCGCTGGCCATAATGACTTGTAGCGGGTCCTTGGGATTGGGACTGATCCTTTGTGGTTCGGACATGTCACCGTCTCTCAGACGATCCACGTCCATGCCTAACACATCGCGCAACAGTTCCTTCGATATGCCGTTCAAGATCAAGTAGACATATGATAGCGGCGTTACTCACAGCGTCGAATATGATGCCGGTGTCGGTCCCTGTGAACAGACTAGATCAGGCTGGATAACACGAGGGAATCAGAGGTACTAAACGTACTGAAACATTCCCGGATCATCCATCGCAGTGAAATGCGTGCCAGGCTATGACGCTAGAGGCTGCGTTCAAATCAGAAGAAAAGCACCATTGAATAATGTCTCTCACGGTGAAGTTCTTGACAGACCCCCCACCTACATCGCTGTGTGCACCGGCGAAGAACACTACATTACTTTCGTAAGGTGATGTTGACGATGACATGGGCTACACGTGCCTTCTTTGGTGTCAGTGACCTGACCTGTCGAACGATTGATCTCTTCAGCTTCTAAATGAGCGGAGGTACTCTGGCGGCGGGGTTCGTGCTTTATGTGCGGATCGGACGCATTGTCGCTGTGATAGAAGTTGGGTACAAATCTAACGCGATGCTCGTCTAATGCAATAGCGTGACGAAAGATCCGTATCGCAGTGTTCGTGCTAGAGATACATCAGCACTCAAATGTGATTGTTGGTATCATATAGGTTACCTGGCAAAGGGCAAATAGCGAGGGATGACCCCAACAGATGCCACAGTATCCCTGATATGCATACTCGCGTCACAGTCATATCCACCCACAAGGACCAGACTCACCAGACGCCAACGAAGTCAATTTTGACAGGGATTGAGAACGTTTTCTTGAAGTAAACGCTCATCTTGTAACCGTAGTCATCATCGCGTTTGAACATATCATAGGCAAACGGAAGCTGCTGATGATTGAATGCCGAGAGCAGTCCGACTTTCTGCAGCATGCCTGCCAATGCCCTTGCGGTATACGCGCCTCTGCTGAAACCAAATATGCAGATCTTGTCGCCAGCGCTGTCTAGAGGTCGCAAATCTCAGTGATCCAGAGGTCAGCTTGCTATTCAGGAAAGCACTCGCAATTGTTCATGAGAAACTCGTAACCATCTGTCAGCGACGAATAAGCGAGGGTGTGGATTTGTATACGGACGAACATAACGAACCTTTCACATGACGGCCGAGATTCCATGCGACCATTTCGTCTAATGTTCTTGAGATAGCTTGAACCAATGGCAAAGCCAACAGTGGATTGCCACTGTAAGTTCCGATACCCGTCTATGTTCCGTCTCAGCTCAGACACTTGTACGATTGTACTGGCGAGGGATCACACCTGATAGTAAACCATTTGCTGCGAAGACATCAGTCAATGTTCGACGAATGCCTCGCATGAGATGATTCACACCTCGTTCGCATCATCCTTTTTCAGCATCGATATCAACTGGACTACGTTAGAGTTATCGTCGTCGAAAGAGTCCCCCGTGCCATCGAAACAAAGTATAAGAGTCCGCCTCCTCCGGTGTTCTCGATGTTGGCTACGAAAAGCGGGAATCCAATCTCTGTCCGGGGTGTCCCAATGGGATTCCTGGCGTTGAGGCCGGCGCTCGTCGAACAGTTGCACGGGGGATCCCTGTCGTTTCCCGAAGAAGCTAGATCCTTCCGAGCCGGAGGTCACGAAGGCGGTCGGGCTCTCTACCAGAGGGGGGGGAACGCTCGCCGCACGGGTAGGGTCCATGACGAGGATGGGGAAGGGCGTTCTCGGAATCGCGCTCCCTGGTCGGCCATCGCTCGGACGGTTTATACCAAGGGCGTGGACCGGGATTTGGACGGGGATATGCACGCCCCGAATTTACCCAGGGCAATTCTGGGAGTCGGGGATCAATATATGGTGCAAATGTGATGGGAAGCCCGGCAACCTGTCACGACAAATAAAGGCATCGCGGCTTTCCGTGACATGATATCCGATGTCAGAGGGCGTACAGCGCACAGGGGCCGTCGCACGCTGACTTGGGGGTTTCGTCGTTCGTAACGACTGGTACTGACTACATGACCTAGGCGTGTAGCTAGCACACTACAGGGTACTGTGACTAGAACGGAGACAATTATGGGGCTTCCATGAGTGTGAACTCACAGACCGATCATGGCATAGCCTACTTACGGCCAGAGAAGGACCCGATGGCAGATGAATTGCAGACGAACGTTGATGCCGGGTTCCGGAAGCGCGGAAGCATACTCCGCCGATCGGACCGTAATTAACGACGATTCCAGTATGCCGGTCTATGCCGGTCCGAGGGCGTTGATCGTCGTCGCGTTTGGTATGACTAACTTACAATCCTTTAGTCATAAGCACCGACGCAAGTAGTGATGTATCTATAGTACTATATCACAAGCATACATCTGGCAGATGGCAAGCGAACTGTCTACAAGGTGGTCTGAGTCTCCCAGTAGTACCACGGATGAGGGCCTTCAGAGCCGTGCACCCATTCCCGATTCGTGAGTGGTTGGGCCTTATCGCGGCGGAATCGCTTCCGAATCCTCCTCACCATCCTGGCGATCCACCATCCCGATGTACTGTGATGGACAGCATGTTCCACTGCCCTCACCTTATCGTAGGCGAGGTTGGGCCTCGCTCGTGGCACGTAGGTTCCCTTTTGACCGTCCTCGTTCGCAGCCGCGAGACGATAGCGAACCGAGGGGTGGACAAGTAATTTGCGCTGCATGATATGCTTGAAAATCTTGCGACCTCGTCCTCGGTTGATGCTGCAAGCGATGCACCCTCATCACACCGTTATGAGCAGCGATATGATACAACTCACGTCCAGTAAAGTGATTTGCTCTCGTCTTTGACGGTTTGCCGTTTCGTTTGCATGGGAACATATTCCATGACTGCACAGTCGATGAGCACGCCAGGAAGAAATGGAAGTACTCTGGAACACGGCGTCACCTTTCCAAAACCATTGGCGATCCAATTGATCGTAAATAGGCGCAAGCGAGTCGTGCAATGTCTCCAAAGCCTCGCTTTGTATGTGTCCGCTATCTTCGCATATTTCGCAAAATTGACCGGCCTCCATGACATGGAGGCCTAGATTCCATGCGACCATCTCGTCCAAGGTCTTCACGAATGTGCTCACGAACGGAGCCACCAGCAAAGGGCTCATGTACGTCCCTATGCCAGGCTGATAATAAACCATTTGCTACGAATCATTTCATCAGCTTGTGGTGAATTATACATGTCGGATCGTCTCTTCTTACTCCTCCGTGGTCCTGCGAGCCGGAATCTTCATTTCCACTTGTGTTTACTCCATGATCGTCCTTTCTGAGCATCGACACAAATTGAACCACGTTCGAATGATCGTTGTCAAACGAATCTCCCGTCCCGTCAAAGCAGACAACTAGCGTTCGATTCTTGCGCAGAGCCATATCCTGCTTCTGCAGCACATAGATCCAGTTCTTTGTCGGGGGCTCCCAATGTCCATCGGTACCCCTTGAATGAGGCCCAAGAGGACAAGGCTTCGTGTCAGGCGCATCGTCAACGATAGTCGTTGTGGATGGTGCTGGGCTGTCAGGTAGTAACACATCCCTGTAGGCTGAACGCGAATTGTCGAGAAGCGGGGTATGCTCATCCGGCGATATGGCAGACATGGCAACGAGTGAGAGGAATCAATGGTCCAGCAAGAAGGGCGCGTCTAACCGTGGATTATGTACCACCGCGGCGTTGCGAAGTCATCGGGGCTGGGGAGAGCCCGATCCGTGTTTCTAAGCTTGTGTCGGCAAGGAAGCACACGCTGGAGTTTCCTCCGGTCACAGCGCTCATGGATGATACAGTTGGCGCACAAAGTGCCGCTACAGACCGGTTAGCACCGCGAAGGGCGGCAGTCTGAGTAAGTTCACGGACGGAAGCTGGCCTTGTACATACATTTGACAGTGACACGCGCCATTGGTCTCACCAGTCACTGGTTGTTGCGCGCCCTGTCACAAGTGACAAAGCGCCTGTCACCCCAGCCGGTGGCAGTAAGTTAACAGATGATCTTTTCTTAACTGCCCAGAAATTGGCCTGGCTCACTTCAGCTGCTGACAGCTTTCGATAAGCAGCTCACAAATGGCAGCTGGATTGACTTCCACCCCGCCGTTAGCAAAGTACCTGGCCTCAACAGGTATGCTTGGAATACCGGCGTTGAAGTCCTATTGATCATGACAGTCGTAAGCAAGACAAGAAAACCAGGGACAGGGCTATAAAACAGCTCTCAGCTTTCCTGTCGCAGAGTAGTGCGGATGACGTAGATGAACCGACGACGAAGGCACTGCTGCCGCAAGCAGAGATGGCTAAGCTATGGAAAGGCATCTTCTACTGTTTCTGGATGTCCGACAAACCGCTCGTGCAACAGGCCTTGGCGGCTGAACTAGCTGAAATGCTCTTGACCATCAAGAGCACCTGTGCAAGTCTCGACTTCTTGCGCGGTTTCTGGGATGTTATCGTCCGGGAATGGAGTGGGATCGACCGATTGAGGTGAGTCCTCGTTCCTATATGGGCTTAGTGTATCGGGACAGTCAATTGCATTCGCCGGTAGGATGGACAAATATTATATGCTCGTGCGGCGATTCCTGAACGCGTCATTCCGGCTTTTGATGCGGGATAATTGGAACGAACCAGCCTGCGCGGAGTACACTCAGATTATGCTTGGAGAAAGGGGACCTTTGTGGTATAGTCTTGTATACCTTTCAAACTTGTGTATGCGCCTAAGCTTTGTACCCACATGTAGTCCGACCAATCAAAGGATACCGCAATCTCTCGCATACCACGTCGCAGACATATACATCGAGGAGCTCGGCAAAGCCTTGGAATCGGTAGACGCGGCTACCACAACCCCTGGTGGAAGATCCGTACCTCTTGCGATACTATTTTCGCCGTTCTTCGAGTTCGCTGCCCGGACCCCGGTCAAGGCCCTTTATCAACGCGTACAGGAGGCCGTGTTGAACCCTCTGTTCGATTCCCTCCCTTCGTTGCCGCCAGGTTCGGACGACGAGGACGAAGAACAAACAAGGACTCGCAAGCGACCTCGCCTTTCGTCAACGACAAGCTCCCGTTGTACATCTTTGTCACAAGGACAGCCCGATCATGTGCGGCAACAGTTGCTCCAGCTATTGTTTGACAAAGCGAGCGCTTCGGAGGTACGGGATGCAAATAGGAGACGTATATATGCGTTTTGGCGAGATGCTGGAGGCGGCGAGTAATGATGCTTCATTCGGCGGTACCAATCTACACAACCAGTACTGACGGCCAATCGTATCCCCGAGCAATTGCGATAGTCAATTCCATGTTGATATTGCGGGATAAATAGCAGTTGTACATATGATACATCCTCTTCCACGTCGTGTTCGAAAGGCCATTACGTTCAGTCCTCTATGCCTGACCACCCTGAGATATAGTATTGCAGTGACACTGAGGCAGGTCCGGGAATAGCCGGAGGCGAAGGTTCCAGCGACGTGCCCATGCTGGCAGCGTCAAAACCGGTGCTTGAGTTCCTCCTCAGTGAAGCGAAAGGTTTAAATTGCCGGAGGGAATATGCGATGGAAGCGAGCCCTTCGGAAGGATGCTACGGCGAGGCGTACGGTCAGATATCAACGAGAACTGATCAGGGACCGCACATACCTCGTTGCCCTAGTCTTGAAGTATTGCGTATAGACGAATCCTGCAAATGCAGCCTCTAATGTACCAAAGAGGAACAGGGACTGGATAGTCGAAGATAAATTATAACGTGTCACATGCACAGAGGTATGCCACACTTACCCGTCCGCGAGCAGCGAGTAAGGTGGGGATCATCGTGATTGGGAAGGGTTGGGTGACGATTCGTATGTTTGAGGTCGAGTTCTGAATGTGAACTTGCGATGCGATGTGCAACAGCGCGGAAATGCAGTTGGCTTTATACCGGAAGCTCACACCGGGCCCGTTGGGCCAAATCGAGTGCCATGGCCTTCAGCTGAGCATGTGCGCACCGTGAATTGGCAGGTTTCGGAGGCTCCACGCAGATTCCCGAGACAACCCGCGACAAGGGGATGATAGCAGTCGAGTGGGATGGAGGAGGAGAGCGGCGTGGGTCAATCTGGATGAGGCTCATCTAGCCGAGAAGGTCGATGGGCTTCGTCCGAGGCAATCTGGAGCTCGGGCAGCACAGCCACAGTCACCGGGCTTCCGTGGGCCCCCGGACTATTTTGGTTCTAGATTCTACCTGGGCGTCGCAGCACGTCTTGTTCGACCCGGCCAGTTGCGGCCAGCTCTCTCTCCCCTGAGTCTCGTAGCAGACGATAACGAATAACGACCACACCCGTCCGAAAGTAACCTAAGGCTCGATATCCGTAGTCCGGAAATCGGACCACCGTCATCCAGCAAGGCAATCATGCACCGAAGGCATCCATTTAACAAGACTCGGTCAACAAGGCGGAGCCCCACGCAAGGCCTCCCCACTCAGTCCACTCTTGACCCAACTGCACCACTCAGCGCCGTCTTCTCAACCTTACCTTTACTCGCTTGTCGTCAAGCAACACGGACCAGATGATCCCCACAGCCCTGTTCGCTCGACGCAACGTGAGTCAACATGTGTCATACATCCTTGGGCGTTCATGTATCTCTGCCACAGTCGTTGTTGCTCTTTGGAGCACTGGAGGCTACGTTTGGTGCCTTCGTCTACATGCAGTATTTCCGGGCATCCAGGTGAGCATGTTACCCCCCCCCCCCTTTGAGCATCACTCGACGCGCACAATATACCATGTGTCTGATGCTGTCCGTTTCCAGCAAGGTCACACGGCTTGCGCCCACACCTATCCCGATCCCGGTTCAACGGGCATCTCGCAATCTTCACCTACGCCCTTCGTGGCACAGAAGCGGATCGACCTACTTGTTTTCCACGCAATAGTACGAAACGCAACGTATAGCCCGGGAAGGCGTTTATCGAGAATTGATTTGGAGTCCCCAAGTCCGGAAGTGCATACCATCTGTATCATATCATAGAGAACATTACCATTCGCTCAATACCTATTCCTCGTACTGTATCTCGTACTTCGCGCACGGAACCTTCCATCGAGTCTCATTTACAGGGCTTTGGCCCACGGTGCGCAGTGTACGGAAGGCGCAACACAGCGCACGCAGCAAAGCCGTCGCTGTTACCAGCCACGACCGCATTTGCGACTACTTGCCTAACACTGCATGCCTCGACGGACCCGCACTCTCGCAGCATGGAAGACAACCTTCAGAACAACCATGCCCATAACATTGGTATCATCCAACCCTACGACCCGAGCATTGACCTCGATGATGCATTCTCCGACGGCGAAGACAAGTTGACTTCCTTTGACTTCACGTCCGCGGCGCTACGTGAAGAAATGGTGAAAGTTCAAGCACATGCACAACATATGGAACGGGACGAGACACCGGACCAGTTACAAGACCCCAATAACCTTTCGTGTCACCAGAGCAACATCGAGGCCGATACCTCGGTATCCACATTCGAGCTTGATGCAAGTAGCGCGCATGCGGGTTCCGACCAGGATTTGGAGTCACATATTCTTACACCTATCCCACCCCCTGAAACCCATCGACCGCAAACCGAGCTTGCAGTCCAGTTTGGTCATATCTCACTCTCCGAGGACTCTAGCATCTCCAACTATACGTCTGGGCATGGCGGCGAAGAGCCAGACCGTTCACGTATAGGAACACCTGGTCCGGAATATATACCTGCATCCCCGCCTCCTCCATCAGGAAACGTGAAGCAGATAGACAATTACAGCAAGGAAATTTCGACGGACGCGCCGGTTCCTGACGCGATGAAAGACTCCTCCGGAGCCGTGGACAAGCTATTCGTCAACGAAGTTTCTGACAGCCATCAGACACCCCATTCCGCCCCGCCGACTACCCCATCTTTCCCCCCGCCGACCATTCCGAAGATTGTCGTTGCCTCTTCTACGTCGTCGCAATCTACCACTCCTGAAACGTCAATTCACCGGTCAAGTCGCTCCGTTTCGGGTCCAAGTGCCTTCGAGAAAGTTGTGAGTAGGACTCGGCCAACATTCCTGCCCCCGAAGCCAAAGACAGAAGATTTGAAACATCTGCACGACTGGGAAGAGATGATGAAGCAAAGCCGTGCGGCCGGTGAGCTTCTGCTCCTCTACATATGCTCTTGGGAACGCAAGACGAACTGACAGCCAGCACCGCCTATGTTTTTGCGCAACGTATCTCCGTTACATCAATTAACACGAACCGGGCATGGTCAGAGCAGAAACGGAGAAAGGCGCTGCAAGCACGGCGCCTCGCTCGAGAACAGCGCATTGAAGAATCTCTACAGGCTTGGCAGAAGCATTTGTTGGAGGATTGGAGAGCTGTCCATAAAAACCCTGCGTTAAAGAGGTAAGTGCTTACCGTACGAGGGCAAGCGGTGTCTGACCGGACCAACGAAAGACTTTGGTGGAAGGGTATACCGACAAGCCTTAGAGCGACCATGTGGGAGAAAGCAGTGGGTAACGCTCTCGCTCTTGATAAAGGTATGCATAGTTGTCATATGACAGCCAACACCGTTGAGTTGACCTTCCGAACCTGCCTGTAGGCAATTATCGAACATGTGTCGCCCGTGCGAAACGCGCAAGATCAACAGGAACATTCCCCGAGGCTACGCTCAAGCTCATTGAGACGGATATCTCCTCGACGCTACCCTCTCTCCACATTTTCCTTCCAGGGACGGGGCCACTGTATGACGACTTGTATGAGATGCTCGCCGCTTGGGTAGTCTCTCGATTCGACGAAGGGTTAAATTATAGCAAGGGAGTTGCAAGGATTGCGGGTATGTTGCTGCTCACCATGAGCAGCAAAGAACAAGCCTTCATCGTGCTACGAAATTTACTTGAACGACACTGCATGAGGAGTTTCTATGGTGGCAGGAGCGCCAACGACGATGTACGTCCTCACGTTCTCGTGAACGTATCCGCACCTAATGCCCTGTCAGGTCGAGGCTTACTATAGGTAAGGCTTCACCGTCGATCGTGGTTCTCGCTTGCTTAGTCTGCCAGAATTTTTGACACGCTTCTCGCCGATGGCATGCCTAAGAGTGCGTACTAATTGCCTGTCTGGTGAGCCGGAGTATCCTTACTCACAGGCGACTTCAGTTTATTTCAATTTTAAGCAACACCAAATATCTCCTGCCGCATACCTCCCGGATTGGATAATGCCGCTCTTTCTAGACCATCTCCCCTTCGAGGCTTGTGCCCGGATCTGGGACGTGCTCGTCTTAGAAGGCGATTCCTTTGTATTTCGTGTATCACTGGCGATTCTTGCCGTGTTGGAGCCGAGACTATTTTTCCCGGATCGAAGGGAACTGCTAGAGCTTTTGAAGTGAGTCCGTGCCCTTGGAGACTCTGTCGATTTCGCGAAGTGGGTCGTGGCTAATCACATACAGAGGTGAGAACAAGGCGGCAATCGAGGTCGCCAAACGTGAGGGCCGCTCCTTGGACGGAGGAAAGTACGAGATTTATGGTCTCGACGAGGAGACTCTGTAAGCTATCCTCGTTCTCCGATTTTCTTTTGACTGAAGCTTGTGTACTAGGTGGGAGAGGATTGACAGCATGGACGACTGGTGGAAGGATAGCACGTGGAAACGACTATTGCAGCGCGAGCTACCAGATGTATAACGAACACCGACGCGCACAGTAGTAGTAGATGATTATAGAATTGTCACTTGCTGTCACTTGTCACTTGGATTTTTACTGCCTCCGCGGGCATTCAATGTAGGCATGATTCCTGGCGGGACTCGTGTATACGGCCATCTACTTACTACTCCGAGCATGATTGCAGAGGTATTGCTGTTGCTTGCGGGTCATTCCTCCTCGTTGTTCTCGGAAAAGGATAACACCCTCAACCCCGTCTTCATACCGTTGCTGCATCCAGGCGAAGCGCAGTGTCTAGAATCCCTCGGATTGATTGCATTCCGATACCGCAAAATCAAGCAGTCCTGCGCTTCTCTCGCAACATCGCCTTCGCAGTACATCTGCACTCTGTCCTCATCTCTGCAGAGGTTCCTGCGCGATGGATACGAATCACTGGTGATAGATACCGAGGCCAGAGTGCTACATCGAGACCCCAAGCTGGTCGCTGGCGGATCCTTTGTTCCCCTCTCGGCTATCCGAGCCACCTTCGAAGAATGGGAAGCCCCTCTAGCTTCCTTCCAATCTCTCATGGAGGAAGTAGACTCTCGGGAATCCTGGCCCCCAGGTCCTCTCATAGACATGCTTCAAGGCAGAGCGCGTACCGGTGTGCACCGCATAGCTTCCGTTTTTTCGGAACTCTCCCGAGACGTGCAGCGCGTTTGGAGGACACACGCTATCGCTTTCATGATTCACGGCGAGATAGAGCTCTCAGGCTTGCTTACAACCGATTACAAGCTTCTCGATGGATCCACCCCAACTTGTGTCTCGCCTCAGACGCGCGATTCCATGTCTTATATCGGCCGCGCAATAGGGACCGTGAAAGCTGCCAAATGGCATCAACAATTGCCACGTAGGCTCGCGCTTGAGTATACTAGCGTGCTCGAAGGGGCACTACCGGAGGATAGTTATTCATTTGGAAGAGCTATTGGCACAATACGGACCGGCATCAGCGAATGGCTTTGGGACAACGTACTCACCAGAAAGGACGTAGATGATGCTCTCGATTCCATGTAGGCTTTTCGAGCCAACATGTCGGCGCTTTCATTGACGGTCTTACTCAGGGCCAACTACTTCCTCCTTCGGAATGGCGAGTTCGCCTTATCGCTCATCCGCGAACTCGAGCAACTCAAGCTATCGCGTTTGACCTCGCGCGCTGGATCAAGCACTATCATACGCGAACAAGATATCCATCTCGCTATGCTTCGTGCTTCGTTAGGCACATCAGCTCAACAGGACTCAGCAGTTGCATCCCTGCGCTTCCATTTGCCTTCCGGGCCCGCGCAACCGTCCTTGACCTATGATCGCACTCTGACATCATCTATCATATCCACGGAGGCGGTCTCGTTTAATGACATACTCCTCGGGACACCTGTTATCTTGTCTTATGTCGTTACATGGCCGCTTGATCTGTTTTTGCAGCCAGCCGATATTCAGGTATATTCCTCCATATTTTCATACATATCTGCCGTGCGTAGGACCCATACTCGCATCCATCTGTGTTGGTCCTGGCTATCTAATGCTCAACGAGCGCGCCGCCGATGGTAAGTGTCTATTACTTCATGGCGTCGAACAGCAAAACGATTCTGTCTTCACAAGGACCGGGTTGAACGAAGGCGGCAGTCCTGAAGACGTCGATGTTCGTAGGAACTTGCTGAGATGCTCCTGGGGCATCGTGCGTAAAATGTGCTTTTTTCTGGATGTGATTCTGGGTCATGTCATGCAAGACGTTTGCGACGACGAGTATCGGAGGCTCAAGGCACGGCTTAATCCTCACAATAGTCCATCCTCGATCAATTTGGCACCGCCCGCGGCAACACATCGCACAACTCGACGGCCTTCCAGCTCGTTGTTGGAGCACTCGGAGCAAACAGGCAACTCGACAACTGCCAGATTGGACTTCACGAGCGTGCGCGAAATGCATGGCTTTTATCTGAAGCATCTCCTCGAAGGATGCCTGTTAACGAACCAAGCGTTATCCTCCATCATCCGGCAAATCCTTGATCTCTGCGAACGCTTTGTTGCCCAGGTCGAGCGTTGGGGTGGTGACGTTCTCCCTGCGCTGCTGTTCGAGGGGAGTCTCAATGATCGCGGGAGCGGTGAAACGGGAGATATGGTCAGAGAACGATTCGACCTTGTACTGCAGATGGACAGTGTAAGCGGAACGTCTTACGAGGCCCATGCATACTCATAGCCTGCAGATCCTCCAGGCACTTTTCACTTCGTTCTACGACCAACTTTCGCTGTCAACAAGCAAACAGTTCAATAACGCTGCACCGGATGTCTCGAGGTCGGTCCTCCCGAATGTCAGCATGGCGGATGCCACCACATCATTTGGAACGACGTTTGTCCGAAGTATAGACGGAGATGGCGCATCACGAAGACATGTTGAGAGTCTGCTGCTGAGACTGGATTTCAATTCGGGGTTTTCTAAGACGGAGTTACACCCCGCAAGCGAACGACCCTGATTTCGACGGCAAACATGTTTTTGGACGAGAGCTACTTGCCGCTGTAGTATGTACTATCAGAAAATGATGCATGATGTCGATGTATAGGCGGCGTTGCAGGGCGCGCACCGATGCGGCGATAATCGTGACGCGCTCCGCTCAGAACCAGATGCGGAACTGATAACTTTGGCAACTATAAAACGGATGAGCATCCATCGTACATCCGCGCTCGCGCGTCTAGCTCAACAAACTCGACTGTTGACCAGCATGTCTTCCGGTCAGTGCCCCTACCTTCGTCAAAGCTTGCCTTTGAGTTGCTCACGTTGCATGCTCCAGCGTACACGCCACGTCTCATTGGTGCTCCGAACACTCTCGGTGCGGATAAAGGCAACTACTACAAAAGCCACTCGTTCTGATGCGCGAAATCGATAGATCATCGCGTGTACATCGAGCACAACGGCAGCGTCGTCTCCCCGTTCCATGATATTCCGCTCTTTGCCGACCAGAGCAATGGCATCCTCAACATGATCGTCGAGGTCCCTCGTTGGACGAATGCGAAGATGGAGCTGTCCAAGGAGGAGCCTTTCAATCCCATCAAACAGGATATCAAGAAAGGCCGTCTGCGTTTTGTCCGCAACTGCTTCCCTCATCACGGATACATCTGGAACTACGGCGCATTCCCTCAGGTATCTAGCCCTCTTCACTGAGAACTTACATTGCGGCCCTATTGTACTCATGATGTACGCAGACATGGGAGGACCCCTCGCAGATGCATGCTGAGACGAAGGCCAAGGGCGACAACGATCCTCTCGATGTCTGCGAAATCGGCGAACAAGTTGGTTACACTGGTCAAATCAAGCAAGTCAAGGTTCTGGGCATCATGGCGCTCCTAGACGAGGGCGAGACGGACTGGAAAGTTATCGTTGTGGATATCCATGATCCTCTCGCCTCGAAGCTCAACGACATCGAAGATGTCGAGCGTCACCTTCCCGGCCTTATCCGCGCCACAAACGAATGGTTCCGGTGAGGTCATCTTTCGACTCTTCGTGCAATCCAGGATTCATGCGTGTTGTGTAGTATCTACAAGATCCCCGATGGAAAGCCGGAAAATGCGTTCGCTTTCTCCGGTGAGGCGAAGAACAAGCGCTATGCTACCGAGATTGTGCACGAATGCCACGAAGCGTGGCGCCGCCTGATCATGGGCGAGAGCCCCGCAAAGACGGCGTCCTACGATCTTTCTATCAAGAACATCACTGTGCAGAACTCGCCAGGCTTTGTCTCCAAAAATGACCCGGCGTATACTGGTATCCCGCCTGATTCGCGCAAGCCTCCCGCCCCTATCGACCCGTCGAGTAAGTGCCATTCATCCATAGTTATACATGACTGTTACTGATTGTAATTCGTGCCAGTTTCCAAGTGGTTCTACATTTCTTCTGCGCAGGTCTGAAAAGCGGTCGCAGCGAAACTAGTTACGGTGTTGTGGATGTTGCCGCCTTTAGCTTGCCGTGACAACACTCGATCGAACAATCGGATACATACTGGGCTACAAAGCAAGTATCTCTAGCTAGGGGCATCTATTATGCTGTGATGCAAAGAAAACAGGGTGACATCGAAAGCCTCATGAGTGCATCGGGCAAGCTCTGCCTACGTTCCAGGGAGGGATCCGTGAGAGCGGTGTGCGATTAGATAGCGTTCCTGGTGTATAACTGAAAGCAGGTAGCGAGAGCGCCCTGAACAATGAAATGGAGAGTTTGTCTTCATATGGCAACGTTGTCGTATTTGACACCCCTAACGGCACGTCCCAACATAGACGACTTGACATTCTGGACGAACTGCTCGCGATGCTTGCGCAGCTCCTCAGCCGCTTCTATAGACACGCAATTGAACAACCGCAGTCAGGATGGACAGAACAGTCGACTGAGAGTATAGATATATACAACGGACCTTTGTTGAGCGGATCGTCCGCATTCGGCTCAAGGAAGAGGTACTGCAATCCAACCATGACGGAATTGAGATTGAGAACTGGTTTCCAGTCCTCTCGCAGGATGTTCAGGCAGACATTGCCCTCAAGGTCCACGTTGGGGTGGTATATCTGCAGGGTATTTGTCACATTTCCGATTCACGTATCTAGAGACATACAGTTTGCGTGCACTTGACTTTAGGTGGCTCATGTGGGTAGTTTGTGTTGATGTTGAAGGAGAACTTGAATGCACCGCCCTTGTACATCCCTTGAGCAGCTGGTCAGTGGACTACCAAGTTTTCGAGGTATGAACAGCAGTAAGCACCTTCATCAGGAGTAATCGTTAACTCGAAGTTCAAGAGATCGGCGGGATCAGGGAAGTGGGTCTTCATTGTAGAAGGAAGATCAAGCTCCGTCAAGTCTGATCCTCACAATTAGTACTCAGCAACGCGTCTATCAGACAGCAATGAATACGTGCCCTTCTGTACTCGGATTTGTGCAGCACTCGTCTTTGGCTTCTTCTTCGCCGCTGCATTTTCATCCTTCTTCATACTCCATATCTGACGCGTATGTTTAAGATAGCAGTTCAACATACGTATGTATGTACATGTCCACCTTGATCATGTCGGTAAGGGTACCCGGCCGGCTGTCGTTGTCGTCGTGTGCGGTAGGGGTGTGGCAGTGGCAACGTCGTGATTGAGGAATTCAATGAAGAACGTGACCGCACAAAGTATGCCATTGCCGTAGGACGTGAGATCCTCGAGCTTTGTTCACTGCCGTTATGTCCACTTCAACTCTGCCCATCATCGATCTCGACATATATCTTGGCGAGTCACAGTCCGACCCCAGGGTTCTAACTGAATGCTCAAAAGCAGCTGACGCCTTGATCGCCTACGGCGCCCTCATTTTACACGATTCACGCGTTTCTGAGGCCGACAATTCCAGCTTCCTGGATTTGATGGAGGACTATTTTGCGCAACCAACTTCATTGCTCAAGCAGGATGAACGGCCAGAACTCGGGTATCAGATCGGTGTCACTCTGGAGAATACAGAAAAACCCAAGTGCGCGGTCGACGAACCTTGCTTGAGGGTAATCGAGCGCCTGGAACCAGCAGAACGCCCCTTGGATGTTTCAGGACATCAACCCGACCCCAAGTGCCGGTTCTTCTGGAGAATGGGCGATACTCCACCGTATGAAACGGCATTTCCCTCCCTGAACGCATCAAATATCGTCCCTGAAGCTCCTGCCCTCAAAGAGCGGTGGACTCCAGTCATGGAGAAGTGGGGGAAATCAATGAAAACAGCGTAATTTTGCCCTCTGCGTCCGAGAAATTACATTCACATGCATCTTAGCGTAGAAGATCTCACCGAAATGATTGCTCTCGGGCTCGGTCTCCCGCGATCTACTTTCCGAGAGGCCGGCAAGTATGGTCCCCATTTACTCGCGCCAACGGCATCCGATCTCGTCAAATACGGGCATAAAGATACGATTCTCGCGGGATTCCACACCGACTTGAACTTCTTGACTATTCACGGTCGCAGGCATGTTTCCTCTCACTAAGGAGTATAGCTCAAGGACTAACCTCTCAGAAGTCGCTATCCCGGACTACATATATGGGCCCGCAATACCGGCAAACGCATCGCGGTCAGATTTCCTGAGCCTGTAACAGGTCGCTATCTATTGGTGCAAGCCGGCAAACAAATAGAACACATCAGTGGCGGATTGATCAAGGCCGGTTATCACGAGGTCGTTGTCAACGAGTCCACAATCGAGGTTCACGCCATTTCTACACGTTACTCAAGCCTTGAGCTCATGCCATTTACATGTACAATCAGACTTTAAATTATCGGAAGCTCAGGGTTCCTGACCGCCCACTCATACGCATCTCGTCCACGTTTTTCTGGCATCTCTCGTCTGACTGGGATCTCAGTCCTATTTCTCTACTTGTGGATAAAGCTCGAGTTATGCAAGCGGATGCGATCAATATAGGCAAGGAGGAGGAGGATCACGCCGTATACCAACCGATGAAAGTGGGCCAACAGGTGCAGAAGTGCGTGGTCTCGTATGAATACTCACCAAGGATGGCCTTCGTCTCATTCACGAGCGCAGTGAGCTGAGGCACATTGCTCTTATGGCTTAACCAAGCGAATGGGTTCACTCGTGAAGGAGCCGACACCATCATCTGACTGATGACGGCGTTTGTGCATGCGACATGAATCGTTCCTTTACGGCTTCTGAACCTGATTTCATGAACCCGCTTTCAGGCTTCCTTTGCACAGCCCTTTATTTGCCGAGCATTCGTGCTAGCATATATGCGTAGTAGCGGCCTGTCGCGTATCACACGCTCACACCTTCATCCTAGCATATGGCAATGTTATTCAGCTCTGTTCATGCGAACGTCGCGGATACCTGTTGCCAATTGGTGAGAGCGCTCCTGTACGCTTTGAACGCATTTCGGAAAAACCCGTGCCCCTAGGAGTTATACTTTTCCTTGAATTGTCACGGTTTCAGTGACTCTTCGTATCGAACTCTTACCGTATGATTTGCCAATCATTGGCGCTCTCGTCGAATAGACGGATACACTATCTTGATGCCCGCTGAAGGCTCGCCTATGGGTCCAATACCTCCACGCATTCTTCTGATTGACTCGTACGACAGCTTCACTTTGAAGTACGCATACCATCTACCTACTCTCGTCGTTTTGCGATTGATTCTTGGCAAAGCCTTGCCTCTTTGCTCCGCAGGACCATCCCTGGATGTCTAGTACATATCGTCAAGAACGACCAGCTGCCGTCTACGCAGCTCGTGGCGTCGCTGCTGTACTTCGATGCGATTGTCGTGGGCCCAGGACCCGGATCCCCTCATATACCTAGCGACATAGGCGTTATAGGGGACATATGGAACCTGCAGGACGGCTACCTGCTCCCGATATTCGGAGTGTGTCTCGGTTTGCAGGCTCTTGCGGTGAACTTCGGCGCTCGCTTGAAGCGATTGGCTGCGGTTAAGCACGGCCAGATATCCTCCGTGAAACACAGAGGGACGGACCTATACGCGGGAGTTGGGGAGGTCCTCGCCGTCAGGTATCACTCTCTCCACGTCGAGTTGCTCGACGGTGGCGAAGTCACTGAGCTTGCATGGACGGACGAAGGAGACGGGAACGGACGGGTTGTCATGGCAATCAAACATCGCACTAAACCGTTCTATGCGGTGCAGTATCATCCCGAATCCGCGAAGACCGAGGGTGGTGGCGCTCAAGTCATGGATAATTTCTGGAAACTGGCTCAGATTTGGACCTCCAGATGCAGAAGGACAACGAAGAGATGGGATCCTGACGCACATGATATATTTGGTGATCCTTGGCCACTGCATAAACTTGCGCCGGTTTGCGATCCTGTACCACCTGCAGGAACCGTGCAGACCACAACGCTCGATATGCGTTCACTTTCAGTCCCACGACTATGCGAAGAACTAGGCGTCGAGGATGAAACTTCTCCGTTTGTTCTTTTGGATTCTGCAGCAAACCCCGGACGTTACGTCATTTTGGGCGTGCTCGACTCGACAACCATGCAAATCACCTTCCACACAGGTGAACGCTCGGTTCAGATTCGGGAAAATGGCAAATGCAGACAAGAGGCCTTCGATCCTGATGTCGACGTGTGGGATTGGCTATCTATCTTCATGCGCCGCAGGAAATTCGCTGGAGGCGCTCCCGAGATACCGTTTTGGGGAGGTCTTGTTGGTTACTTGAGTTACGAGCTAGGCGTTGCTTCTTTGGGGGTCAATCCTGACCAGAAGAGCCCACACCCTCACCCAGACGTCAACTTGGTCTATGTGGAACGGAGTCTTGTCTTCGATAACAACACGCATACTTTGTATGTGCAATCACTTCTCCCCAACGACTGCTGGATCGACGAGATGTCATCACGACTACGTTCAGCCCAGCTACATGACCCTCAGCAGCAGACGCGGAACAACCACCTTTCATTGCAGGTTTCCTCGCCGAGAATCTTTCCGCCGGACAAGTCGTGTTACATTTCTGCCATTCAAGAGGCGCAGGAGAATCTGTTTGCCGGGAACTCGTACGAGCTATGCCTGACTGCGCAAACACGGATTCGTCTCTCCAAGGAGAAGACAGACTCAAGGCGGGGGACGCCTAACCGCCTCACTTCTTGGGCGATATACAAGTCGCTGCGAGAAAGAAACCCTGCCCCGTATTCGGCATATCTACGTCTTGGTCGAACGCATTTCCTGTCATCATCTCCGGAACGATTTCTCTCCTATGGACGTTCCCCGTCTACTCCAATGCAACTCCGCCCAATCAAAGGTACCCTGCGTCGCACGGAGGAGATTACCCGAGAAGTTGCTGAGCAGCAGCTGACCCAAAGCAAGAAAGAGGTGGCCGAGAACTTGATGATTGTGGACTTGATCAGACATGATCTTCACTATGTCTTGGGCGAGGACGTATGGGTGGCAAAGTTTTGTGACGTCGAAGAATATGAAACGGTCTGGCAGATGGTCAGTGTTATCGAAGGGCGGTCTCAGGATAGCCGCGATCACCACGGTCTCGGATGGGAGGTCCTCCGTCGTAGTTTGCCGCCGGGTTCGTCATTGCTTGTACCGAGATTACTTTGGCCTGGGCTGATGTACTCAATGCACAGGCAGCATGACCGGTGCCCCCAAAAAACGCAGTGTCGAGATCCTACAAACCCTCGAATCTGAAGCGCGCGGCATCTACTCTGGTGTGTTCGGATACTGGTGTGTATCCGGTGCGGGTGATTGGGCGGTCACGATCAGAAGTTGCTATAAGTTTGACTGCACCGAACCAGGGGAGAGCCGCTGCCGCGACATGGGCGCGGCGGGACGCACGTGCGAGAATAAAGACACTCCTGAAGAGGAATGGATCATTGGTGCGGGCGGAGCCATCACAGCCTTGTCCGACCCGCAAGCAGAATGGGAAGAAATGCTCTTGAAATTGGATGGTGTGCTGAGCGCTTTCGGTGGAGCTATACCACCAAGCGGCTAAGTATGCGAGGCGCACCAATCAATCTTCGGCCACTCTGGCCTGGTAACTTGCGGTGGTTACGGCCCTTTCATCATGGCATGTGCGCTACTTGGAAGTACATAGGCAGTACTTAGAGTACTTATAAACTGAACGTGACCTATGACAGCATAGCCACGCCATCGTTCCTTCGACGGGCTGGACTGCTAAGTTACATCAGCTCTATAGCTGCACGCATGTGCCTAAGACCCATCTATCCTGTGCTTGCCGAAACATGGCGGAGGACCGAACCCAGACATTATTCCTAAAGGTAGTTACGCATCAAACCACGATACAGTAGCCTAATGCCGCATCCCAGTTGAAGAACTCTTGCGTGCCCCTCCTCGCCCATTCACTTCTGACGCCGTCATCATCAGTGATAGCATCTCGTTGTCTGTCCGAAATCATCAACGTCCTTCAACAGAACAGGAAGAGCCTCACAGCGCCGATCATTTCCTACGTCTTCTTTCCTCTATCAACTATACTGCGTCGGAATCCTCCATCTGCGATCCCGGACCATGTCTTTGAGAAAACTCTCATAATCATCGGCATCATATGCGACGTGTGGTGGTGGGACTGCGACATAAAGGTGTGGGAGCAGCTGCTGATGCTTTGTGGTACTGTTCTTGGAGATATCACGGATACAAAGGAGCACCCCAAGCGAAGAGACAGCGAAACTAAGGCGGCCGCGGCTCAATGTCTCCTTACCCTGATTCGTCAGAGGACCGAGGAGGAAAGGCCACCCGGTACCAGCACGAGTCCCCAAGAGAGGCTATCGGTGTACCGACTCCATGCGCAGTCTGCTAGACTGGTGCCTATTGTCGGGCAAATCCTGGCATCCGTCCTGACGACACTGTCGGAGTCATCGGACATCAGGCTAGAGAATCTCCTCCTCGAGGTCTTGGCGTACCTTGTTAGGGATTATCTTGACGATGATCTGATCCCTTCTGTCCTCCCAGGCATCGTCAGTCATACGAGCAAAGCCGCCATTGGAACAGGGACCGGCAAGGGTTGGGTGAAAGGAGAGACGGTCGGCCTCGCGTTGCACGTCTTGGAGGCTGCGATTGTCAGGTCCATTAGCGACGAAATTTGTCTCAGAGAAGGCATCATAGATGACCCGAATCAACTCGAAGATCTTGCGCGGCCCACGCCGGATGCGGCTGCTCAAAGCTCAAATCATACACAAACGCGCGCGGCTTCGGCGCGATCAAGAGTTTGGCTCCAAGGAACGTGTTCACAACTACATATCGCACTGAATACTCTTACGCCCTTGCTCGCCCATCCAACTCCGTCTGCCCTCCGTCAGCTAGCTTGTTTTTCATATGTTGTCGTTTCCTCGACAACTCTGTCGTTACCTCAATCAAGACCTCTGTTGCTGTCATACCTCTTATCCTTATCAACGAACGTTTTCGAGTCCGTCGCTGCCTCAGCCCGCGACGGGCTATCCAAGCTCTTGCGCCCTGCCTTCCGAGCAAGGCACCTGATGCTCCAAAGCCTGGCTGCCATTGTTCGAGACAATTTTGAAAACCTTCCCCGCCTCCTTGCCTCCACATCCGACAGAAAAGTCGAACATGCGGCTCGAATAATTGAAGCCATCTGCCTGCTCGCTACATCTACAGACGAATCGTCAAGTCCCATCACGAAAAGCGCGCCATCTCTGTTTCGCGCCGTGGGTGGTATTGAAAAGTGGGGCTGGAGCCTGGTCTCTGTCCTAGAATTGAGCATACCAGACGTCGTGATCGACCAGGCACCAACGGCTCCTCCTTTGCTAGAGACGGAAAGTGAGCATCCTACGGAAACTGCCTTTCCTTTTCCCCACGTCAAGGTAGACAACCTATCGTCGCGCGATACTCAAGTCGTTTTGGAGAACATGATCAGGGCACTGGGCCGCACTCTTGGAGATGACTGCCTCACTACAGTTGAGTGGTTCGTGGAGGTTGGGAGAAGGGGAGTCAATGATCCCCGCTCGGTGGCTGCGCTCTGGTTCGCATCCAAGTTGATGGACGGTGTGAGTGGGTTCGCGCTCAGCTCCGAATGTCACCAGCAGATGGGCAAACGAGCTCCAAGCAAGAGGTTGCGAAGGTTCGCAAGGAGCCTGACGAAATCGTTGGCAGGATTCTGGGAGCAGAACGTTGCGCTGCCCCAGGATCAACCTACCGCACCCCTCGAGAATGAGGACACCCAGAACTTACTGCTGGAACATCGCCGAGGATTTTCTCTTGTCATAGGTCCCCCAGGATCTACTCTCGGCCCAGGTCCATTCAAGAAGGCATTCGCAAGTCCCTGGCTTCGCGATGGCATATGTTTGCAACTGTTGGCGATATCTGCAGGCATACTCCAGTCAAGATTCACGTCTTTGCTCATGGACGCCATGTATCCCATGCTGCACTCGCTCGTGTCTCGGGCATCGTTCCTGTCGTCGACTGCGTTAGCTTGCCTTAACTCCATATCACACAACATGTCTTACGCTCGTCCGGCAAATTTACTCCTGTCAAATTTTGACTACGCCTTGGACGCCGTATCCCGACGGCTAAGCTACCGGTGGCTCGACGTCGAGGCACCGAAAGTACTTGCCGTTCTTATCCGTTTGGTTGGTCGCGATGTGGTACATAAAGCTAGCGATGTGGTGAACGAATGCTTCGATCGGCTCGATGAACTCCATGGGTATAGCATGATAGTGGAAGGGCTGATGGAGGTGTTGAACGAGGTCCTGGGTGCGATCGATGCAAAGGATGTCTCATCAACGCAGAATTTTGCATCCTCGCCAAGCCTGCCTACAGATCAAGTGTGCTTCGACAATCTTGTAGAGTGGCTTGCTTCAAAGGGACATCCAAAGGTAGTGGATGATGATTCTGATGCAAGCAACCCCTTGTCGACACGCAGCCCGAGCACGACTTCTTGGGAAGAGTCAAAACCAGGAGAGCATTCTGGAGACCCCGATACCGAACCTCCACGAACCCCTACGCAAGTCTTGATTGAACAGATCGTGTCGCGTTCGTTGTACTTCCTGACTCATGGATCCGCTGTCATTCGCGCACATGTTCTGCGCTTGCTCGAATCAGCAGTACCACTTCTACCTGAATCAGCCCTTCTGCCCTCTATCCATCACTCCTGGCCCTTCATCGTGAACAGGTTCACAGACCAAGAACCGTTCGTCGTCAGCGCAGCAGCGTCGCTGCTGGAAAGCCTAGCAACGCATGCCGGCGATTTCATGAGTCGGAGGATTTGGGACGAAGTGTGGCCCCTTTTCCGCGCGATGCTGGCCAAACTTGATGCTGTGGATGCTCAGAATGCCCTCTTCAAGCGTTCTGGGGCTTTTCACAACCCGATATCCGCATATACACACTCGCATAGAACCTACCGCGCAATCTTGAAAACCATGATAGCCGCCGCGATGGGTGTTCGGCCGCGGGAAACCTCGACTTGGGAAGTCATCATCGCTTTTAGGAGGTTTCTAGATGCCCGTATCCATGATGAGCTGCAGCATTACGCACGTCGGCTGTACATACAGCTCGGGAAATCGAACGGAGACGCTGTATGGGTAGCTCTGCATGCTACTCAGGGAACTGTGGGGAACTCGCTTGCATTCTTGAAGGAGGAGTGGGTCATTGGTCAGAACGTCGATATCATTGTTGACGCGCTGAACAATACATGAATACTTTGGTCTGAAATCGTTCTCCAAGCATCGTGACGGTCAGCGGAAGCCGCTGTATCATGCCTCCGAGAGCGGAGGAGCATACTTGCGAAGCTTAACATCTGCTTCTCGAAATAGGGCCAGTGACGCATCATCGCTGCATACCATTAGTTGGTGTGCGACAGTACTGCATCAATATCGCTCACACTTTATAGCTCAGGTTGTATACAACCTCCTTTATTCCAGTTTGAATGATTTTGACAGTACAGCGCAGACACGGGCAACTGTCCTGTCGGTTAGTCTCAACGTTATGTAGGTGCTAGATCACACACGTGTTGCAGTAGAGTACTGAGCCATCTCCTACACGCTCGCGACCGGCTTCAAGAAGAGCATTTTCTTCAGCGTGCAGACAAACGCATTCATCCAAGGCAGACCCTGATGAGGATCCAGAGTTGCAGCGAGAGCACCCTCCTGCGTTACAATTTCGCAAACCTCGAGCTGTCCCGTTGTAACTGCACGGCTGTCAGCGCGCATTTGCGAAGCCTAGGGTAGAAGACGTACCCTGTGGATATAACACGGTTGTGACGTACCACGACGGCACCCACTCGCCGTTTCATGCAATTAGACCTCAACGACGCCAGTGACGCCAGTTTCTTGGTCCGAATTCAGCGGAAGCCAGTGCTTTCGCAGGGAAGATACATACCATAAAGTACGTGTCCCATCGTGGCCTCAGGCGGTCCGGATCAAGCAGACCCAGAGAGTCAAGGTGAGCTTTGAAGTCAGGCACCGAAGGAAAGCTATTAACGATCCGGAGATCGACAAATCCACTGATGCTGTGCAACGTGGACGGTGCCTTGACAGACGAATGCGGAGCGTGGGGCGATCCTCCGTAAAGCGTGTAATCGTGTTCGTGGATGAATTCTTCCAATGAACATGTACCACTAAAGAATTTCGGATAAGAATTATATCTCGGGCTTCCAATTGTTCACGAACCCACTTAGTCGAGAGAAACGTTGAAGTACTGGGGCGTCAACGTGAACGAGCATGAAAAATGGGCGTATCGAGAATTCTTGGATGTCGGCCTTGGCTTGCAGGTCCACGGTGACGAAGTTTTGCAGCCAGTTACGGGTTGCATACTGTAGCATTTCGGCAGGTTTGGAAAAGACCAACTGTTCAGGTCGTGCTTCGTCGTCCTCTGGAATATTGAGAGGCCAGGACTTGTTTGCCACAGTCATGGGAGAGTTCAGAAACAAGAAAGAGTCATGCTTGGTCCTACGGCCCCATTGCTCCTGCGGCGTATGCGGTTGCTGAGAAAGATCGCGGCCATCCGTGAAGTACGGTTCGGAGTCGTCGGTGAACATATCCTTTGTGAAGGAATCTCTCCAGTCAACTAATTGCGTCCCAGCGCTTTGCTAGACGTAACAGCTTCAGATGACGGTAAGACCGTTCGCAAGCACCACTGCCGCACATTGTGAGTTGAAACCGAACCCGCGCATAGCTTGAGACGTATGAAGCCATATTTCATGACGAGATGATCCTCGACTGTCGATTTTCCAGAACGTCGAGTGCCCACGATAGCTATGAACATGTTGCATAGAGAACGGATCAAGATGCCGAACATACTCATTACAGTCAAGTCACGTGCAGATATTTTCAATAGAGCGAAGCATGTACACTGTATGTACAGTCGGAAGTGAAAACTTGAACAGCGACGGGTACCCAACTACATTATATCGAAAGCCATTGCTACATGTCATGGGAGCCCACTCTCAGAAAGTTGACTGTCGTTGGATAATCTCGCTCTCTTCCGCGTTTGGGCACCACGATCGCTCCGCCTTTTTGGCGGTCTGAAATCTTCTCTCGACTTCGCCTTGATAACCTGTTTTGCCTTTACACGCGCTTCTTTTGCAGCACGCATATCAATCGGTGCAGTAGTCCTCAAGTGTTTGACATGTGTTGCCTCCAGCAGTCTGTCGGAAACACATCCAGGGAACTGTTTCGCCAACCACGGGGCAACTAATGGGGGGATAGCTTCCAGGATATCCAGAAACGAGTGAATTTGCGAAGCATGTGTCTGCGAGCAAGGGGATTATGTGTGTTAGCAAATAGTTCCTATACTGTACTATTGCGCCGAACCTCTATGGCCAGAGCGGCGGCACGACGTAGTCCTATGGCCGCTGCCAACGAGGCCTCAGCACCCTTATGGAAAGGCACGAGCTTGATGTAAGGTACGTTGTGAGCCTGGGAGGATGCAGCCCGAGCCAACGCGGAGTTAACGGACGCTACTAAGGAGGGAAAGTGGGAAACGAGCATCGGTGGATCAATATCTTCTCTGCAGATGAAGACGACGGCTACGGTGGAAGTACGGTCACCGCGTGTCGAGTTCAGATTGACGTCGGTTCGCTGAAACTGTCTCGCCAGGTCTTCAAGGCGCTTAGTGACCTCGTTCACCCCTACGACAAGGTGCTTGAGGATTGCCGGTTCCTCCGGGTAGGACATGCCTTCGTGGGGAGCTGGTCCCGCGGGAGTTAGCGAGAGAGAACAGACAGAATCCTGTGGGTCGTTGGCTGCCTGTTGCGTCTTGGGGGCCTCACGCGCGGCATCGTGCCGCCTCTGCGAGATTCTCCTTTCGCGTTTCTTTTGTTTGCTCTGTCGCTCGCGCTCAAGATGATAGTTCCCAACGGCTTCAGCCAGAGCTATCAAGCGGGCCAAAAGAGTGTTCTGCACGTTTGGCGCCAATGACGGCCTGTAATCGCGGAAGTGAACGTTAGTGCGCAGGACGGACGTGATGGTTATGGCCGACCATTTCACGGTGAACGGATTGTCCAACACGCCCTTGTAAACCACGCGGCGGTCTGAGACGGCGCGGGTGCCTGCCCGGTTTGAGGCATTGCTGTGAACCCGAGCTGCTTTATCCATGCGGGAACGGTTGTCTTGTAACTTGAGAACCAGTGGCAGCGGCACGCGCCTCTCGCAATGGCCGGTCTTGTTGACAATGACAAAAGAATCCCACCGTCTGCGACATTGTCTCCGTGAGGCTTATCTGGCGCCAATCTTTGACAGGTTGGCGACTTTCGAGCTTGTGTTGGAGCGGCGTCGCCATGTACAACGGGGCAATGCAATTGCCTGCCAAGCGCCCGCAAATGGGGGGTGACGAATGCTCCTCCCGGTTCATGGTATGTAGTACCGCCTCTCGACGACGCACCATCAAGCACTTCTCACCCCGAACACTGCCGCTTATTAGCGCTTTGTTTGACTCGGATAGCTTCCATTCGTCCCCAGCAAGTGCTATGGTCTCCGAGTCATTCCCGCAGCGTTCCGTTGCATGACTCGGGCTCGTTGCGGCTATGGCAAAGGATTGCTGTGGATCTACCAACATCGGGAACGCAGTTTGCGGGCACAACACGCAGTCTGGCACGTATTACCCGACAGCTTGGCGCCGTAGCTGTCGTTACGCCCAACGGCGTTACGAGCGAGTCAGGAGGTTGGAACAGCTCCGCCTGCTGGCGTCATTCCTACCGCGGAACTCCTTTCGGTGCCGTATGCTAAGCTGCATACCCCCTAGCCAGGCTCTGTGATGGCGCTCTTACCATTTGCGGAGCGCGCGCGCCAGCTTCGGGAACAATACCCATGACTTGTTCGCCTATCAGGGCTCGCACACCGATAGCTTCGATGGACGCTAGCGGCGCTTGACCTTTCAAATGCGGACACGGCAGGCGGCTAGTGGTAATCCACGGCAGTTGGAAATTATCGCATCAACAGCCCTCTTTGGATAGCTGTTTGAGGTTCACCTCCAATGCCTTGTATAGTGCTTCTGATCTTTTGAGTCATAGTGGCTGTTAAGCCTCCATTATAAAACGACACACACTCCTGGTCGTGTCCACCCAGACCATCGAGCTCGAACCTCATCGCCGTTTACCCGTGTGTTCCTCGTCATGCCAGGAATTGCTTCACCGATCTTCGCTAGGGCTCACCGCAGGCCCTCCGAGCTCCCAGCCGAAGCCTGGAAGGCTTTCGAGGAAAACCAACGGGATTCCAACATCATGTTCCCTCATGCCATCGAGTCCCTCGCAGCGGAGAAGCGAGGGAACCTCATCGAACATGAACTTTGGATCACTATCTGGAGTCGTCGGCCGGGGTCGACCGACACTCTCGACTTCGTGCTCGCCTGCACGGAGGGACCGATCGACTCCTATCCCATATTCATCTTTGCTACCTCACCCCACGAGGACTTGACGGAAGATCACGTCTCGCCTTGCATGGATACACTCGTCTCTGCATTATCGGTAGAGGTGCCGACAGAGCGCGTATTCTCTGTGTTTGGTCCCAGAGCCGTCACGATATCATTTGTCGAGTACTGGACCGAGAAGACGGGCGTGGAGCTCGACAATGAACCTGAATACTACCGTGCAACGTTTTCCTCCTGCACTCGGGCGACCTTCAAGCCTCGATCTTTGACTGTGGACCCTCATCTGCGATTCGAGCTGCGGCCCGCAGTGGCGGCAGACGCCGAGGCTGTCGCGGAACTCTGCTTCTTGTTCGCGGAGGACTCGGTGAGTCTCCGACTGTTGTCTGATTACGAGCAGCTCTGATTACATCATGCTAGGAGCCCTTTGTTCTGACTCGGGAAGAAGGCTTTGCGGAGGCTGTGGAATACATCCGCAATCAGCAGATATGGGTGCATGAAATCAGCGAGGATGGCGGTCAGTCGGCGATCGCTTCCATTGTCGCTGTCACGCGGAGCAGTGACAAGGTTGCCGCCATAACGAAAGTATACACCAACCCGGAATGGCGCAGTCGTCGCTGCGCGGAGCGCCTAGTTAGACATGTATGCGGGCAGTAAGCGGGTGTTTCGTGCTCTATATTGACATGGTTGTTGACGGCATGGGATTATATTTGCAGGTTACTGCGAAGCGGTAAAGAGGCGGTCGTGTTGTACGTTGCGCTGAGCAAGCCTGCCGCAAGAAAGGTGTACCATCGCGTCGGATTCGTCGGCCTCAGCGAATCTGAGGCCCCACAGGAGGACGGCAGCGAGTGGTTAGAGCTTGGATTCGACAGACGGCGAGTGAAGCTCGGCCATTGGTGAGGCGGAGCCAACAGGCGTTTATCACACATCAAGCAAATTCCTAGTATATAGCATTAACCATCACCACGGATTTCCGCATTTTGGATCGTCACCACTCAATCACAATGTACTTGGGCATGAATTCGGACCACCGCTTTAACGTGTAATGCAATGATACCAAAGCATCTTTCAAACTGCCAAAAAAATCATTCTATTCCTAACTATGGTAACTAACTATGGGTTATGGGGTAAGGAAGTATGGCTTTTAAAGCCGTACCGACCTCGTGGACGCCATTTTGCTATGGGTCGATGTTGGGAGCCCAAGCGACGTCCAGACGGTGTGACCTTCGAGCGTCTATTCATCTATCCAGGACTGCGTGTCCGTGCGGTAGCCCCAGATCTTGACGAGTGTGTCGCGACCTGCGCTCGCGAAGCGGTTCCCGGGGAATGAGTCCCAATGAGCGAGCGGGGCTGCGTCCGCCCAGGAGACGTTACAGCGAACCGCGTGGCCATTGAAGATGTCAGGGCCTCAACTGACCATCGTCTGCAGAAGAGGAGCTGGCCGGGCGTTAGAGTAGAGAACCGGGAACGCGAAATTTTGAAGGATAGGAGCGAAATTTTGCGGTCGGAGGAGGCGAGCATGGCACCGAGTTCGTGGGGTGCCCATCAGACAGAGTTCACTATAGACGCATGGTCGAGTTTAGTGGAGAAACGGTAGAAAGTCAGGTCACATAGCAGAGGCACTGTTAGGCTGTGCTCCTTGACCTTCGTCCAACCGCCCGGATTCGATGCTTGCCTCCTTCCAAACGAGAACCTTCCCGTCGTACGAGCAAAATGCGAGGTGTCCATATTTCGGATGTCCCCATGCGACCTGCCACACGGGCTCAGCGTGTCTACGTGTCAAAGGAGTCGGTTAGCAGCAGGAGTGTGTACTAGTCAGTATGTAAAACCTACCCCTTCAATGTTTGTCCGCCGCGAGGCCGTCAGGTTGTCCATCGCGTCGAAGCCCATATGATACGATCTGACAAGCAACGTTTGCCGTAGTAGTCTGATTGAGCATCGTGCTGGTGACGGGCCAATGCTTCGGTTATCCAGTAGTCTGATGGTGAGCATACAATCATGTCCTCGTTCATGGTCTCTATCAGAACAGGGTCGACGGCTATACTGGGAAGCTACACGAGAGACGATAGACAACTGGAGAGCGAGCAAAGGAAAATAAGGTGCGGCCATGCTATATATACACTAATTTATGTGCTTACAGCAGTCCGATATGGTGTAACGGCTAACATTGCCGCCTTTCAGCGTGGGAAGTGCCCGATAGGGGTCACGTGATCGCGGCAGCTCGGGGTTCGACCCCCCGTATCGGAGTCACTTATTGCGGATTATTTTGCGGTGTACAACTGGCGGCAAGCACCTACATTTTTTTTACACCTCAACATCCTAGAAAACATTTAATATGGGGCTCATCTCAAACCGGGGAGGCTTGAAGTCACGTGTCGCCACTGCGGCCCCCAAGTGGCGGTGATACTCATCGTATAATTTCAACATCATCATGATTCACTCGAGAAGACGTCACGTGACTTTCCCGAGCCCTATCTTAGAGTTTTTAGATCATTTTCCAGATCATAAGTAGAATCATTGACAAAATGCTAAGTACAGAAACGCAGAAAGTCACAGAAAAAAATCATGACTAAATCCAAAAAACCAATGTTTCATTCATGATGTTCATTTCTAAAAATGGTGCGGAAAATTCTAAATAATTACATGTTGTTTCTTGAATTCTGAGGGGAGGAAAATCTAGGATTGCACCCAGTGCGAACTCGCTTTGAACGTACGGACGATATGGCTATTCAAGTAAATCTACGGGAGTACAAATGCTATGACCCTGAGAACTCCATTAGCTGTTGCATCGCAAGCGCTACTTGTTCGTCGGTGGAGGCGTCAAGAGGGACCACGGCTACTCCATCCTCCCCCTCCGGAGATTCCAGCGTCGCCAGTTGACTGTCCAGCATCGAGGCCTTCATGAAATGATTGCGTCTAAGCGACATCCTCTGCTCCAAGAGTGTCCTGTCGCCCTTGATATAGACAAAGTAAGTCGGTAAGGCTTCTGGGTTTGGCGGATCCACGGGCGCCTTCAGCGTTTCTGGGTGCCTTGTACCGCGAAGGATGTCGCGATAATAGCGTTTCAGAGCTGAGCACGCGACAACCGCCCCCCTGCGCCGGCTGTGATCTGGGTCGCTCTGTTGTTCGGCAACGGCATGCTCAGCGGCAGCCCGCACGAGTTTGAGCCATGGATCCCTGTCGGCGTCGGTGAGAGGGATCCCGGCGGACATCTTGTCCACGTTCGACTTGGGATGTATGGCATCTGCATCGATGTAGGAGAAGCCCAGCGCCTTTGCGAGTGCCTCTGCGAGCGTCGATTTGCCACATCCCGACACTCCCTCGAAAGCGATGAGATGAGGAAGGGATCTAGTACTACGCGAAGGTGAGGTAACGCTCACCATAACGATAACGAGCATCGGAGTGCTTAATTCTGATGACATGGCAAAGCAGCCAACGACGCTCTTTAGCGACGTCCCTCGTAGGTAGGCGGTGAGTCAGAGGGACGCGTGTGCTTCTTGGTTGAACGTTGAAATCTGAGAGACATAGCCGCCACATCCTCATAACAGAATCATCCGGGCCGGATCTCCAGGGTATATCCGACAAACATGCTTCAACCGCGGCGCGTTCGGCACTTGGTGCTCCTGGTTTGGTTTCGCGCAAAAGATGAGTTCACGTCATTATTGAAGACGGTTCGCCGAGTCCTCTGATCACATTGATCGATACATAGTACTGTACAGTTTCTTTCCACCTCTGCCCGTAGTCGCCTCAGTTGATAACAGTACCTCCGTTCACATGAAGAACCTGACCACTGGGAACCAACATCTTGAGCTATATATTTCAAGACGTGACGAAAACTTGAACGGACCTGATATAGCTGGAATCCGCCGAGGTTAAGAATACAAAACACGTCGCCACTTCGATGGGTTGCCCCGCACGGCCCATTGGTGTTCCAACGCCAAATTGTTCGATAGAGTCGTCGGTCATGGTGGCGGGGATCAGGGGAGTCCAGATAGGACCAGGAGCGACGGCTGCGCGTCAAAGCCCAGGTCACCTCGGGTACTTGTTATACATATCGACATAACGTCGCGTACCGTTAACTCTCATCTTCTTCTCGCCGACTATCTGATTCGACACAGCACGCATAAAACCGATCATTGCACCCTTCGTCGCCGTATAGTCGAGTAGCTCTGAGAAGAAGAAGGGTCATCAATGCGAATACCCCAACCGGCCACGGTGACGCTACTGACCAGGATGTCCGATCGCGAAGTTGATAGAAGCGTCGTACACAATGGAACTGCCTTCTGGCATGTGGGGGATGGCGGCTTTCGTGAGATAGAAGAACGAGTGAATCTGGTTAAAAAAAGGTCTGTATTTAGCAGTATTGTGGGAAGAATGACAACCTAACATACGTTGACATCAAACGTATCGTGCCACTGCTCTGTTGGTAAGTCAACGACATCCGTATTGGCGATCTGCGTGCCATGGTTGAGGATTCTAGCCGACGCTCGCTCAACGTGGCCACGAACGGCTTTCTTCAACACTTACAGCGCGTCCAAGGCGCCGCTGAAGAACTTGAGATGCTTATCGATGAGGTCCTTGCAATTGCATTCTTTGCGCAGGTCAGTGGCAATCAGGTGGAGCTTCGTCTTCCCCCCAGTCTTGGATCGGATACGTTCTTCAACCTCTTTCGCCTCCTTTTCCTCCTGAGGTGTATACGCGATGGTCATTTGTGCACCCTCCAAAGCTTTAGATGAGTAGGTGAGCAAGGTACGGCTCGTTCATAGGATGAGCATATCTCACCGAACAGAAGCGCAATGGCCCTGCCGATACCACTGTCCGCGCCTGGCGGCCAGGTCAGAACGAGGAAAGGAGACCGTTGAACGACCAAACAAACCGGTTATAAGGGCGGTGCGACCCTCAAGCTTCCCGGATGCCTTGTAGGGCTTTCCGTCAGCTGTGATGTCGTCCAACGGAGGCGGGTCGAGTTTGAACTGTGAGCCCGGTACATTCTGCTGCTTCTGGAACGGAGGCTTCCAGCCTTGCTTGTATTCTTCAGGAATCGACATGATGCAGGTTGCGAGATCTAGGAGTCAAGGGACGCTCAAGGACCGCAAGCAGCCTGTGCGCTCTTTTGTGGACGCGACGACGATGTGCCATGAACGCCGAGTGACGTCAAGTCGTGTCGTGTGGCGTTGGAGCACCATCGTGCAAGTCGACGCCGAGCGAGATCTGAGCATGACTGGCACGTATCAAGCACGACGCAGAAGCCGTGCGTCGACAACGACGAGCGACCGAGCAACGAGCGCGGGGCCGAAGACCGACGGGCAGGAGGGTTGGCTACATTGGGCACGTCTCGTAAGCACCGAGCCGTAAGCAGATCATGACTGGGAACTGATGACACCACGCTGATGCTTCCAATTGCAGTATCAGACGCGGGCACAATCGCTTTTTCGTCAGGTTGCGTGTACTCAACGCCTTACCGTGCACGCCGCGAACCAGTGCCTCCTGGCGGCATTAATCACAGGCTGACAAAGCGCTTCGGACAGGAATCGCGACAGCCTGCATATAAGGTGGACATCTTCCTTCCCTCTCCATCTTCCCTCCTCCTTCATCAAAATTCATCCATGTCCAAGCAGAGCATTGTCGTAGTCGGTGGTGGAGGCGCCGGTGCCGATATCGCCAGGCGACTCTCCGCCAAGCTAGACATCACCAAGCACAGTCTCACCCTCGTCACCTCGCGTCCTTTCTCGGTATTCCTTCCAGCTCAGTTGCGCACCGTCGTATCCGACCGTGGCAACCTCGAGAAAACGAGCTTCATTCCGTGCGTGTCAATGTTCCACAGCCAGTCCCCGCGCTGAACACAGAACAGTTACGACAAGCTATTCATCAACAACAATGGCACCGTGAAGGTCGGAAAGGTCTCCGCGGTTGAGCCCAACACTGGTGCAAAGGGCGGTTCCATCGTCTTGGAGAACGGAGAGAAGATACATTACGATATTCTGGTACTCGCTCCCGGATCCGTCTGGGAAGGGCCTCTTGCGTATCCAGACGACCCGGAGCAGATCAAGGAGCATCTCGCTTTTTGGCGTTCGAAGTTCGCGGAATCTAACCACGTTGTGCTCGCTGGAGGAGGTGCGGTCGGGGTGGAACTGGCGGGAGAGATCAAGGACGTGTGGCCGGTGAGCTGAACATGAACCAGCAAATTTAACCACGCGCTCACCTGTGGGACTAGAAAAAGAAGGTCACTATAGTTCAAGGCTCCGAAGAGTTGCTCAACCCGACGTATCCCAGAAAGTGAGCATATCCTGTATGAGCGTGCTCAGCGCGATTGCGGAAGACTTATGTGCGCATAGGTACCGTGCCTTTATAGAGAAGCAAATTCGCGCGCGCAATATAGATATTGTATTCGGCGATTTCATCGACGAAATACCCGCTGTCGGATCGACGACTATAACCACCCGCAATGGCAAGACGTTCGAAGATGTCCTGGTGGTACGTGTGACGTTCCATTGCTCTCCTGCGCCATGCTCACCGGACCGACAGGTACCCACTCGCGGTGGTCGCCCCAATACCGCGTTCCTTGCCTCGTCTTTGGGCAATCAGGTCCTGAACGAACAGGGCCAAGTCAAAGTTCGGCCATCGTTGCAACTCTCAGCCTACGACGACGTCTTCGCTGCTGGCGACATCATAGACTGGAAAGAACAGAAACAACTCGCGAAATATCCGGTGCATGCGGGCGTTGTTGCTGCCAACATCCTCTCGATCCTATCAGGCCAATCGCCCACGAAGGTTTATAAGGGCACTTTCGAATTGATCGTACTCACCAACGGCGCGAACGGTGGCGCCGGGTACTTTGACGTTCTCTGGGGTATCGTTCTTGGCAATTGGTTTGCAAAGTTGGTAAAATCCAAGGGGCTCATGATCGACATGAAGAGGAAGGAGCTAGGTTTGTAGAGATCATGATCTTATTGTGAAATCTTTCTTTTGAAGGGCATGGGTTGTTATTATGGGTTCGCGCATACATTAGAAACACTTTTGGATATACCACGTTGTGCCGATCGGTCAGACCACCGTTTCCTGCCGTTTGCGGATGGGTCGTGGGATGATGCCAGCTCTTCAGCTTCAAGCTTGTCGCACTACAACATATAACCTCCTGACATCGTCTATCCTGGACTGAGAACGATTGAATGTCCCTCCGACGCTATTCCTGGTCACCATGTCCATAAGCGATACCTCTGGGAGCACAAGCAGCCATGACAATGCTCCGCGGGCCAACGTCTCCGACGCGGACGACTCCATGACATCTTGCTTAGGATCACCGTTCAAGCAGTTTCCCGCTGTACGAGGCAAAGAGAATCAGTTTATGGACAAGAATGGACGTAGGCACCATGGTTATGAAACCGATAAAGCCCCCTACCCGCTCTCTTACTGCCCCGAGGTCCTTGAAATGTGCGTTCAGGGCATATTACCGCACGACAAACGCGGCACAATATACTGAACATAAGTCGTCACAACCAGGGAGGCGCTCGATCTGGTGTATACGCAAACCGTCAAACAGTCGGTGACGTTCGTCGACTTTCCACATGGCCCTCCGCAGCGATCCCTTAGCCTCGGATGTGGGGTCAGTTTTACTTACATACTGGCGCGAACGGATGACCGATGTTGACTGCGCATGTAGTACGGGCATTGGGTAATCGAGGCCGCCAAGGTCAGCCATATTTATAGAACGACCGTTCAGTAACTTGGTGACCCAATGGACCACGTATAGGAGTGGCCAAACTGCGAATTTGTGCGTCACAACACACTCTATATATACATGGCGCAGCCGCACACATGCTAATGCCGGGTTCAGATTGGATTTGATCTCATGAACATCCAGATACCTCTGGCGGTTCTTGATGACTCTACCACTCGCCGTATCAAATGGGTGCACGGTAACTTGTGCGTTTTGGTGCTGCCGAACTCGTTGACAAGTCAATAACATGGCGCCAGCTTGACGAACAGGTTGCCCTTCGACGATGACGAGTTCGACCATATCCACATCGCAAGGCTGGCGAAAGGTATACCGGAAAGCAAGGTTCGGTCCGACGAATTCCTGAAGTATCGCTGAGTCATGATTATCCGCAGTGGTCCAGCTTATTTGAGGTACGTACGTGTATCTTAATCAAGCTCCAAATCGCGAACCCAACCGATATCTAGGAGGTCCTTCGGGTCCTGCGACCTGGAGGCGCTGTGGAGCTCCTTGAGGAAGGTGCCGTCGCTATTCCTTCTCTCATCACCATCAATTCACCGACTTGTTGCATACAAGACATCATTTTCCCTACCTTACCTCATTGGTTTACGGAACCCCTCCGCGTACGTGCTGGCAAGTCGCAGGCCGTGCACCTTCCAGATGTGTCAGAGGCTCCGCCTGTCTTGGCAGTCCCAGACCCATATCACCAGCTCCCTCATGACCACGCTTTGCTAGAGTCTCTGTATTATGCTGTATTCGAAAACCGCTTCATTAATTTAAAACCCACCGGTGCGTCGCACCTCCCTTGCACTATATTTCGTTGCTAATGTCTTCGTTTGCAGCTATTCTAGCGAGCTCCTTCAATGCATACTTCTCTGGTGTTTGGTCCGCTCCGGCTCTCAAGTTTCCGATGCCGCCAATACGTCCACCCCCACCTCCGCCAGATTTAACCTTGATGCAGTCTTCCAAGCCGCTATACGTAACGGAAGACCCCATCATCCGAACAGAGGACCAACGCCCACGTTCAATTTCAGTCCCCACTTCTCACTCTGGGAAAACGACCGGAACGGCAACATCTGTGAACTCGTCGATGTTCTCCACGTCATGGGAGAGCGCAAGTAGCGCGGCAACGTCTGCCGAACCCTGTTCTGACGTAAACCCGCCTTACTCGTCTTCAAGCCACCCAGCAAATGGAATAGATGATTCAGAGTTTCTGTTGCCATCGCCGAGCCCGCCGTTGCCCTCTGTAGACTTTGCAGCTCCAGAGGAGACAACAGAACTTGGATCCAACTCAGGAAACAAGTTGCTGGATGAGGAAGACCTGCACAGAATGAACAACATGAGCGATCATGTGCTCGGCATGCACCTTTATAAGGTCGTTCAGGATGTTCTCGCTTGTCAAGAGGCAATGTGGGAAGAGCTCAAAAGCAGGATTTTGAACCGCAAGGGAACCTTAAAGGCCTTTGGGTGGGACGACGACGAGGAACTAGAGGAGCTTCAGAGCAGACGAAAATTCGAGATCTTGATCGAACGGTACCAAAGGTAATGTCCTTTTTAAACAGTAACGCCCGCCCGATTCACGGATATGCTTGCTCGTCTAGCGATATGAGAGTTCGCATCTCGTTGTGGTCTAGTTTAACGGATATGGGTTGGACGTTTCCCATACGGGAACAGCTCTCAAAGGCGGAGCATCTTGAAGAAGAACGTGTTCGACGTGACCTATTGGAGGCTATTCGACGCCATGGCAGGGACAGTGTTAGCGATCGGCCCTGTCGCAATATGAAGGCTTTCTTTGGCTACAAGCCGGCATAATACGCCTAAAATATTATTATTCGTTTTTAGTATGGGCTCTGTTGTCTGATTATATTTATCACCGGTTCTCTGTACCTCAACTGCTCGTGTTTGTTTGATATCGTCACTACATAGTCTGCGAAGACGCATGATAGGTAAATTTGTAAGTACTTAACTTACTTGAATGTGGTGGCTGTGACTCTCTGAACATGAGCTCGAGGCGCTGCCCGCGGCTTGATCCTGCAACAATCGTGTCTGTTGAGTAATAACAGCGAGACAAATCTTTGACTCTTCATAGCCATGCCTCTCGGCCTTCCAGAACTGCCCACAGAGCTCAAATCAATTCTCCCATTTCTGCAGCGGGCCGAAGAAGTGAGAAAGGCTGAGCCTGTCATTGCGTATTGGAGTTAGCCCTTTCCATGCCGGGGTGACATGGAGCTGATGGTATCTGTGTCTCCTAGGTACATATCACGCCGCCCAGCTCGGTATAGGCTTGAAGGCAAAATCGCCTGCCTCTCGATCTTTCCTCGGCGAGCTTCTTGGTGTACTGGAAGGCATGAAATCTGCCATTGCAGTGGAAAACCCGGAAGCCGTAGAGACTATCGAGAGTGAAAGCGCGAGTGCCGCGTACGTGGAAAACTTTGCACTCAAGCTGTTTGAATCTGCAGACGACGCAGATCGGACTGGATCCGCTACAAGGTGAGGTGCTCATGCGTTATGCCTATCGCATGCCAACGATCAACACCCAGGCTTACAGCTCGAAAGTTCCTGGCCGCAGCAAACTTCCTTGAATTGCTTCACGTATTCGAGGTTTCGGGTCTCTCGGAGTCGGTAGGCGGTCGTTATCCTGCCGGTTGCACGCTGAACGAACAAGCATCTTATCCAGGACACAGAAAAAATCAAATATGCTAAATGGAAAGCTGCTGAAATATCGAAGGCACTCCGTGAAGGGCGACGCCCCACTCCCGGACCAGCAGGAAGCGCATCTGATCTTCCACCAACTGCTGTCGGTGGTGTTTCCGAGCAGCCTGAAAGTGCTGCCCAGGTGCTTGGGGTTCCATCTGCGGAATTGACCTTGTCCCCCTCCAACCTTGTTCCTGGCATTGAGATGCCTAATGAACTGATTCCAAACACACGTCCTATACTGTCAGCCGCATCGGGCGCTTGGCATGATGGATCTGAACAGCAAGCCCCCCAGGACCACGCGCGCCCGGCTCTTCCTGCCGTGTCACCGTTGCCTTCTACACCAGGTCTTATCGACAAAGACCGAGCCGATGGCAAGTCATTACACAGTGCCCGAGGCCTAAGCGGCATCGGTCCGTCTCCACCACCCTCGGAAGGGCTTAACGCAAGCAGCGGACTTCTTGTGAGTAATTCCTGAGATTTTTCACACTCAAGTCACTCATTATGGATCCGCAGGCTCCATCACCACCTGTGTCTACGTTCGGAAGTTCCGTGGTGTCTTCAAGCGCAACAGCGGCGATCGCCCCTAGTGTCCGGCTGCCACATGATGGTGCTCCGCAAACACCGGCGACGACACCGCCTACTCTGTCACCCGCTGAGATGGCTCGTGCCCAGAAGCACTGCCGATTTGCCATTTCTGCTTTAGACTATGAAGACGTAGAGCAAGCTAGAAAGGAGTTACGAGCTGCTTTGTCACTTCTAGGACCTTGAAGGTTAAAGCGCCGAACACATGCGTGCGAACGAGAGGGTATCCCACTGTGCTACATCCTTGATTCCGGAGGACGTCGCTAACAACTGTGGTTGAGAATAAGCGAGATGTCTTGGTATCTTCACTGTGGCATACCGTAATGCAGCAACGCACCATCTGTATACGAATCTGGCGTCAAGGAGTGTGAATGCCATGAACTGAGTGATCCGATCTAGGAAAAGTCTGTTCTGCTGTAGACGGTGGTGATGGAGCGGCGTTAGAATTGTGAGTGGCGCTGCGAGACGTAGAATTGAAGCTGGCACCGGGCATTCGGAGAGCATGGAAGGAACTGAGCGCCTCCGATAATTCGTTCAACTGGGACGTTCGGATCAATGACGATACAGTGACATTATTACTGGTCAGCACCTTTGCCATGACCTGATCTATGTCCTTCTTTCTTCCGTCAAATTTGTCTGCCAGCTGGTTGAATTCTGCCTCTCGGGCCTTCTTACGCTCCGCTTCCTCGTCCTCATCGCCTTCCTCCCATTCCCCAGCCGTGCCCGAAGTACTGACGCGCCGCATGGAGAGTCTCCCTAATCCTGCAGGGGTTCGCGCAGTCTGTGATCTGCCTTCACTCACGCCACTAACTCCTTCCATCTGGATGTGCATGTTGGCAATCTCCGCTTGGAGGCGCCGGATTTGTCCAAGCTGAGACCACAAGTCATCTTTGACAGATTCAAACTCGGCGGAATCCATGCTTCCTTCCGGTTCGTGATAGACCATGCCCAGAAGTTCCCCAGAGAATGGATCGGATAGAGGTTCCGGCCGCGAAGCTGCAGCCGTGTTCTCGGTCGTGGAGGCAGCAGTGAGATCGGCAACCTTCACCTTGGGCCGTGTTGCATGGACAGTATCAGGCGATGGCTCTGCCTGTATCCTCGTGAGCTCTGCAAGAACGGCATCGTGGGGAGTGGACACGAGCGGGAACGCCGATCTAGGTTGTTGCGCGCCGCCAGACAACTGTTCGGTAGCCTCGACGTCTGAAGAACCGTAAGAAGGTCTGGGATGAATTCGCGAGTATGGGGAGTGTTGGACATCGTCAATGAGAGGGTCTGCTTCCTGCTGATGGGCCTTGCCCTTGCCTGTGAACCACGATCCGAGCATGACGGCGACGGGTCGAGGATACGATGTTGTGGCTATGCAGTATATCCTGCTCTCTCCTTGATACGTAGTTAACAGTTCTCATCTCGACGTTCGTGATACGATGGCCCGACGCAAACCCGTGTCCATCAAACAACGAAAAGCTGAGCTGCAACTGAAGCGGGCGATCAAGCGCGGTGATGCAGAGCCTGAGACCAGGAAGCCCACTCCCAAGGGGAAGGCTCGCCGGCGTGCTGCTACCCAGGACGGGCCACCGAGACCTGCTGCTGATAGGGAGGCCATCGTTGAATCGGCAAGAAGACTTCAATCTGCCTTCGTGAAGCTGACACCCGAGTACTTGCAACAAACGAAGGAACTGGCTGGTTCCTTGCCACTTCAGAGGCCCATTCCAGCCAGCAAGGGTTTGTACCCCCTTGATCTGACCGTCGGCTCAAGCAGCTTCAACGATCCAAGGAGGGAAAAGTATAAAATTCCTTTGACATGCCCTAAACGACCGAAGTGGCGCTTCGAGATGTCGAAGAAAGAAGTTGAGAGCAACGAGGAAGGTGTACATCGCAAGTGGCTCGAGCATACGGATGCCGTCTTCGAGGATTGGACCGCGAATGACACAAGTGCTAGTGTCTACAGCATCAGTGATCACGACTCCATGAATGTTGTACGCGACATCAAGATGCCGAGATCACCCAGTTACTTCGAAAGAAATTTAGAGGTATGGCGCCAGTTGTGCGTACATCATGCATCGAATGAAGCAATGTGTAACTCATCCGGGTTTCCTTCCAGGTGGCGCGTCACGGAGATTTCGCAGATCGTATTAGTTCTCCTCGATTCGCGCTGCCCACTCCTCCATTATCCTCCTTCGCTGGCAGCATACCTCGCTGAGCACAAAACGCTGCGTGTGATCCTGGTCCTCACCAAGGTGGATATAGCAGGCATAGAGCGCGCTGAGGCTTGGACGAGGTATTTACAAGCTCAGTACCCGAATGTGCGGATCATACGGGTTGAAGCATACGCAAGAGAGACGGGTGCGAAACAGGCTGCGAAGGGGAACCTGACGCATAGGCCATACCTGCCCTCACAATTCAGGGAGGACTTGGTGCATGCCATCAAGGATGCCCATGAAGACCTGCTGCGGCCTCCGGAGACAATTCGCCTAGACGAAGCGAAATTGAAGCGGTGGAAGAGCCCAGTGAAGAAGGATATAGATTGGGATAATGTCCTCGCCGCCAACGGAGGGCTGGTCGGTACCGCCGTCGGCGGTCCGGCACAAGTCAGGACCAGTAGCTCGAATCCCGTGACCGACGCGAATCATATGGAGACTCCTTCCGAATTCCTCACCGTGGGCCTGATCGGTTCGTGTTTCTGCTGCCAGCTTCACAATGGACGTAGATTGACCGGGCGTTGGTTTACCAGGTCAGCCAAATGTTGGAAAATCTTCATTATTGAACGCACTCTTTGGCGCCGTGAAGGTTCGGGCGTCACGTACGCCAGGCAAAGTACGCCGGCGCATTCGCATCAGTACCACAGATGCCCTAACATTCCCCCCACCAGACCAAGCATTTCCAAACCCTTTTCTGGAGTCCTGATGTCCGCCTGGTCGACTGCCCCGGCCTCGTTATGCCCAACTTCGTACCGATGGAAACGCAAGTTCTTGCTGGGATTTTACCGATCTCACGTATTTCGGCTATCCCGGCTTGTATTCACTACGCCGCCGGGCTGCTTCCCTTGGAACGTATCTTTGGCCTGGAGCACCCTTCGATCCTGACAGAAGGGACGGAGGATAAACGCACGTGGAGGGATGGAAGGCGGCAGACCTCAGAGGAACATCCGCGGAGAGATCCAACTTGGACAGCGATGGATATTCTGACCGCTTATGCGACCGCTAAAGGCTGGGTCACAGCGAAGGCAGGAAGGCCGGACATCAATCGCGCTGGTAATGCGAGTGCGTATATATGCTGAGGTAGTGTCCATTACTAGGGTCTGATCCTTTGTTTGACGCAGTCCTCCGAGCTCTTGCAGAGGCCAGAGTACCCTGGGCTTTCTGGCCGCCTGACCGCTTGCTCACAAGTGAAGACCATGGTCATGGTATATGGATATACAACTCAGTTGCGAATAGCTCCGCATGGCTATACGACGAGAATGGGGATGAAGCCTCCGATTGCGACATCAAGGGCGAGGCCGACATGACATCCGAATCAGATGGAGAGGACGGAGACTACTCGACTGGGACAGACAGCGTGTCGGAGACTGATAACGGTGCGCCCGAAGCTCTTACGACTCCTCGGGCACGGGTCGGGGGCATGTTCGCGGCACTCGCAATAAACGAGGAAGAGCCTGAGACCTCTGGAGAAGGCAGTGAAGAATCGGACTGCGATCGGAATTAAACTCGGGTGAAATATACCTGTATCTGTTGTAAACCTCTTAGGCTGCTTGCTTGAAGTAATTGAGAGTGCGCCGAAATCCCGTTCGTCTGGATCTGTAGGGCGTGGCGCAATGTGGCGGCCTGGCACAGCAGGGACCGTGGATGCCGGAGTTCGGCAATGCCCGCCCAACTTTTTGAGACTCTCGAACTCGCTCGGCGCGCACTGTCGTCCCCCACGCAGACGAGTGCGCATGCCGTTACAGAAGAACAGAACTCGCTACGCGCGAGATCCCAAGGATATCCCTTTACCCCCGAGTCCCTCAAAAGCCAGAATCCCTAAGAACAAGGCGAAGCACGACGCACAGACGCAGGCTGCGTCTTACAACGCGAATCGACGAGGGACGTCGGAGGACAACGACGCAACGGATCCGTGGTCTTGGGCATATCTCACGGAGCCATCTATCAGCTCGTATACACCAATCTTTACAAAGGATGGAGGGTGCGTTATGCGCTGCTGCCTTGCTCATGAACTGATCCATGTTACAATCTGCATGTAGATACTTCTTCTCAATCGTTGGGTCCTCGGTGCGGATTCATTCCGCAATCACCGGACAGGTCGTATCTACCCTTTCCGCGTCCTCGGCTGGTAGCTCTGCCACCCTCAATCCTGTCAGGGACCAACATATCGACAATATAACGTCCATCATCCTGAATCCTACAAACCCCTTCCAGCTTATCACCGGCTCTCTCGATGGTTGCATCAAAGTATGGGACTTCTTGGACGCTGTCCTGCTGCATACTGTGGACATTGGACAGCCCATACTGCACATCTGTGGCCACGAACGATTCCCAGACCGTGTCTTCGTTGCCGCTGCGCGCCCTACGAAGAAGAAAACCAATAGTGGTAAGAACCACTTGCACGCTGGTCTTGCAGTGTCTTGACGAACAGTTCGGTTCAGGCATTGAGACGGAGGACAATGCGATCGTTCTTTCGGTGTCTCTCAAACCCACATCTACGTCGATAGATGGCCGTGGACGCCGGCCTTACGACATAGAGGTCGCTGGGAAAACGAGGGCGCCTCATGGCCTTGCTCTATCACCAAGCGGGGAGTGGCTTGTGACTATAGGCGGGCACAAGGCGTACGTTGCCCGAACATCGTCGTTGAAGGCCGGATTCACGAAATTTGTGTCTCCTGAAGCCCTTACCTGCCTCGCATTCCATCCCTCCGAGGAATATTTTGCCACCGGGGATGCGAAGGGTAATATCCGACTTTGGTACTGCTTGAACGAGCAGAGCGTCAAGAAAGCCATCGGTGTTGAGAAACGCGCTCAGACAACCACGTTTCATTGGCATGCTCACTCTATATCATCCTTGGCATTCACAAGTAACGGCGCCTATCTGCTGAGCGGTGGAGAAGAAGCAGTACTTGTCATGTGGCAATTGCAATCTGGCAGGAAGGAGTTTGTTCCCCGAGTTGGCGCCCCAATAGCGAGTATCGCTGTATGCAGAGGTTCCGATCACGAGGAGGAGTACCTACTTGGGCTGGCAGATGCAAGTTATGTCTTCATCAGCTCGAGTTCAATGAAACCGTCGAGAACCTTCTCCCGCATAAAACTTAGTACGTTGTTGAAGGGTTCACTTCTTTGTCTCGCTCATCAAAGCCTTAGATCCCATGCTTTCCTCAGGCTTGCCACCCATAGCGAGTTCGGCGCCGCTGGCTACTCATGTTCCTTCCTCGACACTCATTCTCCCATCCTCTCACCCGTCATATCTGCAGATATACTCTCCTTCCACCTCAAATTCAATTGCAGAGCTTGAGATATCCCCTACAAATCGCGTCTCTCGTCGCGATTCAGAACACATCCTGCCTAGCACGGTGGACAGTGCTGTCGCTGCCCACTCAGGAGAATGGTTGGCAACCATCGATCGAAGAGAAGGGGACGAATCTTTCCATGGCGAGATCTACCTGAAGTTCTGGCGCTGGGATGGTAGATTAAGTGCTTGGACCGTGAATACTCGCGTTGATCGTCCTCATGGATTGAAGAGGGTGGTTGATATGGCATTTGGCCCCACTGGAGATCACTTGGTCACTGCAGGTGAAGACGGGCAAGTCAAATCCTGGCGGATCCGGGAACTCGAGGATAAGAATGGCCATCCAGAAGGTATGAGACCCATCATTGATTAAGATCTTAGCTAAGCTAAGCATCTTGCCTGACAGTTTTTTGGTTTCATCGCTCCACATTCACTTTTCGATCTATGACCCCTCTGCATGTCTCTTGGTCGCACGATGGCTCGGTTTTGGCGGTGACATACAACGTCTGTGTCGCGCTTTATGATCCGTCCTCGACAGGGCTGCGCGGCGTCATAACGTCTTCGGAATGTCGATCGCTCATAAAGGCGCATTTTGTTGGACAAACCGGGCGATATCTTGTTCTGGTTGCCGTAAATGATCTGGTGATGTGGGACGTCGTTTGCCAGACAAGTAAACACGTCTCTCGGCCTTAAAAACAGTTACTTACTCCTCCCCTTCATTCAGGTGTATGGCATCGGCGCTCGTCCTCTCCTATCGATGGTATTGTGACTCATCCTCACAGGACTCAGTTCGCAGCCTTGCATCGTCTACAATCCCCTAACGGCACACCTTGGACCAAGGCGGCGATTTTTGATGCAAGTTCGGCCAACCCCATCGCTCATCGAAAACTCCCCTTCCAGCTTCGCAATGTCACCTGGAACAATCTGTCAGCCTCCAGTCTATCGCCACGGACCAGTGGTTTCACCCTCGTCGGCATCACGTCTGACTGGGGAGTTGTCGTCTTCGGTGACGATGTCCACATCGAGGCGAAGCGTGCTTTCGACGCCACGATAGGCTTTGGAAGTCCAGGGCAAGTCAGAACTTTGTTCCAGGATATCTTTGGGGCAGCAGCATTCACTCCAGATGCAGACCCCCCCTCGATTTCAGACGCCTCTTCACTTGAAGCACGTTGGAGCAGCAAAGAGGCCGTTAGTTTGGTAGACGGACCATCATACTTGATGCCGCCATTCCAGGCCATATTCAACCCTTTGATCGACACCTTGCTCCGGCATCGCCATGACGACGTACCAGTCGAAGAAAGAAGTCATGAACAGGATGAGGCTGATGACAACAGCGTTGAAGAGTGGCGGCTTACCTCCAGCTCCCACGTCGAGCGGTTCGTGGACAACGATGAGCTTGATATGCTCATTGCACTGTTCAGGAATCACGCCATCGAGGGTGCGATTTCCCGATTGACTCGACCTCCAAGTGTTATCCTGATCATGAAGTTATGGTTATGCAGAAGCTCGGCTCGCCGTCAAGCCGGCACATATGGCAAACACCGTACCTCGAGCACTGGACAGCAAGAACAGAGCGCCCCCTATAGTGGTCGCTGTCTCGAGGCATGGAAAGGCGCATGGTGATGGCTTAGAAGGATCGCTACCGGAGCTGCGTCCTGAAACAATACGACATTCGGGTTACAGTCCAGCGGCTAAAAAGCGGAAGAAACCCTAGGCTAGCGGATCAACCTATTAATTTAATTACTGTATTTCCCGTACATAGCTACAGCATGTCCGGCATTCAGTGCAGAAAAACTGCGTATGTTGTACACCAGATACGACAAAAGCTTTCACTTGTCAATATGCTCCTTTGCGAGCGGTTTTGCAAGGAAGGGAATAACAATGAACGGGATTTACCGTACGGATCTCTGGCTGCGTAAATACCTTCAGGCTCAAGGGAGTCCTCGGCAGAAGTCAAATGTGGGAGATTTCAACGACCTCGAACCAGCGGTGACGTCTCTGTCAGGAGGCTCAGCTCTTCTGGTGCCATTCTCGCGCCAAACGCTGCTGGCCAAACCCCGTCGCGTGCGAATGCGGCTCCCTCAGCCTGCAGTGTTCTCCAAAACGCTCCTAGACGACCGATGGTGCAGGGATTGATGTACAGTTTAGTCAAAGGAACCCCGAGTTGCTTTCTGCGGCGAGCAAATAAGAGGGCATTCCTTGGATCCACCTCCTGCCAATCCAAAACCCGTAATCGACAGCCCAGAACAGCCCTGTAACGGCGTTGAGGGTCTGACGGTATGCCCAATATCGGGAACGGAAGTTGGACAGTGACATTGGACGCAGAGATCATCTCTGGGGGAGGGATGATCGAAGACAATGTCACCCCGTCGTGCGCGAGGTTTACATCCGAAGGCGAAGAGGCGTCGCGATATGCAGCTGGGAGGAGTGGATTATATTGTGGCATCTTGTTCGTGGACTGTGGATTCTTCCTTGGCGGATTGCGTGTAGGATGGTCGCGAATGGGAAGCTGGGCACAGGAAATATCCGCTATATTCAAACCGTAGCGGCACGGATCGTCGCATAAGAGGTCTAGCCAACTCGTGTTTTTCACGGCAACCCTCAGGTATCCTAGAAGGGGCATTGAAGCCATCCACTTCGCCATGAGGGTCTTGTGATGAGGCGTATCGGGCATATCAAAGGCACGGATGGTTAAAGACCGAACATCCGGAAATAGGCCGACCAACGCTAGGACGAAAGGTCCGTAATCATGTCCTGTCATGTTCGCGATCGTGAGGATGCGGGTGTTGGGTCCTCTGATGTGCTTCGTGATGAACGCTGCATAGGCAGGGTGAAGCTCACCGAGCGTTAGAACATTCAATTTCTCAAGCACGATGGGCTCAGCATCGTGTTCAGGTTCGTCAGGCCACCGGGGACCTGCGCCATAAAGAGTTAACTGGCGCAATTCTGGCGAGCTTCGAAGGATAATTCGAAAGCATGCGATGTCGGGAGATGCGTTGAGTGCTATGCGTCGTAAATCCAAGCTGGTCAAGTTATGCAGAGAAGAGCCGGTCCAGTCTACGTGAATGCCAGCCAGAGTTAGATGACGCAAAGACGGGGCAGTACCGCCGCACAGAGGCATTGCCTGCCGAAGCTCGGCGGGTTGGTATCCGGGTCCTATCCACGCGAGGGGTCTGCCTACGCGGTAAAGTTCAAATCGTTCCAACAAAGTAGGGCAGGTACTCGTCTTCCTGAACCGGTCGAGTATAATCAGCGCAGGGTCCCAATCATCGACGGATGCTATGAATACTCGAATCTGCGCGACCTTGGTCATGATCCGATCCATGAGATTCGACATCCTTGCAGCATCGAGTCTCGCGTGTTGAGATGCCTGTGTGACCGCCTGTTGCTCGCAAATTCGGAGATCCAGGGGTGCAGAACCGGCTCTTTCCAACCAAGCCAACGAACGAGTGAAAGGCCAGGAATCCCGAAAGCATATGTCATTCCAGATGGTCATGTCGGTCAAGGCCACGGCTCTCCAACGTCGGCATACCCAGGTCAACCACAGCCTCTGGTTTGTGCTGTTGGAAGGACCGCCAGGGTGCCAGCATGCAAAGCGGAAGATCTCTACGAGTATCTCATTGGGCAAATCGTTGATCGGGAAGATTCGGCATAGCATAAAGTGGCGTCGCATCTGTCGTTCCGCGATCTCGCTGTCAAGCGCATGGTCCCGGTCTCGAACAGCGTTCTTCCTCATACTGAGAGCTTCAATCTCCTGCTTCAAATTCTCCGCGTACATCCGACAAACAGCAGCGGTGTCGGGGTCGTCGGCTCTTGGCTCGGGAAGTAGGTTTTGGAAGCGACAGCGTAGCATCATCGCAAGGCCTGCGTCTATGGTATAAACGTTCCAAGGCAGAAACTTGAAGGGCGGATCGTCGTGGAAGGTGGATGGCAGCGCTGGAGGTGATAGCGGCATTGAGGATTGCGGAAGAAGTGTAAACTGGTTCACCAACTGATGCAAACTATGAGCGCGGAGTCACTATCTCGCAACACTCGTCGCGTCACGCACCTAGCGCGGGCTGTGTCCAGCGTCCGGTTGCGCCTCAGACCTTGAGTCTTGGATGCGTCGCTCCTCCAGCAGATGGACTCGATATACGTAGAGCAATTGCCCACCCCCCAGGACAACGTTAACAGCGATGCCCTTGAACAAGGACCATCACCACTGATGGTGCCGGCGGTTGGCCTCTTCGCGGCTCAAGGGACAAGTACCCTCCGGGGGAAACCAACAACCGTTCCTCGACCCTATACGGGGAGGAGAAGGACGCAGACCGCGCCCCACGACGTACAGAACGTCGCGCCACTCGATGACCCAGTGGCTTGGGACAGCCAGACACGCCAGTCCCGAGAATGTACTCCTGCACTACATAAATGAGATACGCTATGTTACCCTATGACACCCCCTGACATCCTAGAGGGAGCCAATGACTTTTGAGCTAGTCACCGCGACCAGCTCAAACGATGCAAAGAACAGGACAAGTACTTATCCCTCCCACCTCCACGACGGAGCCGAAACGCTACCGGGCGTCCGCGCCATTTTGTGTCCCCTCCACCATCTGAAAGACCGCCGCACGGGTCACCAAGAGGGGACCGACGACCAACCACAGTGACCGAATCGAACTGACGCATCGAGGGGCGATCCCCCCCCCCCGCGACGAACCCAGGGTGCCGCCAGATAGCCACACAGAAACCTGAGTGAGACAACGCGCCACAGCCACTACTGGAAGAGCAAAGGCACAAAGACGCAAAGACAAAGACACAAAGAGGCCTCGAGGCAGAAGGCCACCCCGAGCCATCTTATCAAAGGACAAAGAAAGTGATCTCACCGAACA